>NW_020954599.1:27210066-27279413 GCF_900497805.2 Vombatus ursinus
ACACACACACACACACACACACACACACACACACACACACACACACAAGCACATATATTTGCTTCAGACCACTGTCCTAATTATTCTGTTCTCCCTGTTATCACTACCCCTTTCTCTTAATATCTTCCATGTTAGGTAATTGAAATTGCTAATATCCCTGTGTGTGTGTGTGTGTGTGTATGTGTGTGTGTGTGTGTGTGTGTGTGCCTGTGTGTTCTACACTCTTTGACACAGTTCAGATAAGTGTGAATTTTCAGCATTGCCCGCTTCCCTTCATTTTCCCTCCATTATTAAAGCTCTTCTTTGTGTGGCTCTTTTATGTAAGATAGTTTTCCCCATTCTTCCACTCCCTTCCCCCTATTTCTAGTACATTTCTCTTTTTTACCATTCCATTTTGCCCTTTGGCATCACCTAAACATAATGTACTTATACTCATAACTTCTCTTTGAGCAGAGTCCTTCTAATTGCCATAATTATAATAAAGTTCTTAGGGGTTACATTATCCTCTTCCCATGTGGGAATGAAAACAGTTTAACCTCGTAAAATTCCTTACGAATTCTCATTCATGTTTACCATTTTAATCTCCTTTTGTGTTTTGTGTTTGAATGTCAAATTTTCTATTCAACTCTAGTTTTTCCATGAGGAATTCTTGGAAGTCTTCTTTTTCATTAAATATCTTTTTTTGCCAATAAAGATGATATTTAATTTTTCTGGGTATGTTATTTTTGTCTTTAATCCCAGCTGCTTTGCTTTTTGAATTATTCTATTCTATTCTAAGGCTTCTGCTCCTTTACGGTGGCAGCTACTAAATCTTATGTGATCCTGACTGTGGTTCCACAATATTGAACATTTCATTGAATAAATAAAGGGATGCCTTTAGTCATTTGTTTTGGGTCAATAATAACTATTCCTCAGTTGCTAGTATTGTGGAATAAAAAAAAAATCACTTTTTTTTAGTTCAGCAGATAATATTGTTCAAGTGCTTTATTAGACACTCTGATCAGTTTCTGCAAAGATTCATGAGGTTTTCCAATTCTATAAATTCTGTTATACCTCTATAAAAAGGGGAACAGTTACATCTCCTATTGGAGCTGGCAATATTGGGGTCTAGACTCTCCCAAGTAAGAATATGGAATCATCTAGTGGTTCCTGAAAAAAGGGGCAAAATGGCTGTTGCAAAGATTATCTTATGATCACTGACATCAGATGGGCTTTTAGGTTTCAATATCACCTTCCCAGACAAAGGAAACTATCTATCTTATAGTTTCCCAATGCAAGACAGTTTTCAAATTAGAAATATTTCAGCTAATCTGTTTTCCACAATGGACATTCACATTGATTCCATTTCTTTGTTGCAACAGAAGATACTATTACACCTCATTTTGAATGTATGTACAAAAGAACAATCTTTCTTATATCTCTTTGGTACAGTATTTACAGTATTTACAGAAATGAGACTTTGTAAAAACAGAAACAAAACAAAAACAAAGAAACAAAAACTCCAGAGGTAGCACATACATTCTGTAAGTAGGGCTGATTTATAAAGAATTCTAGGAAGATTTAAAAAAAATAAATTTATTTGTGTTTTTACATCCTATAATTGATTGCAAATATATTAACAAAAAAGACTTCTCCATCCAAAGATTGTACAATTTCTGAAATAAGTAGAGAAGCAAAGAAGAAAGAAACAAAATTATATTGTCTCAATGCAAATATTATATATCACACCCATACTTGCATCCCTGCCTCCCACCCATCCATGTTTTTATGTTTTGTATTAATGATATGAGTTCAGTGAATATCCATACTAGTTCTGGATCAGAGATCTCCAAACTATTGTCTTCAAAGTGTTTTTGATAACTAAATACTGGTTCCTACTGAAGTTTTTTGTTTGTTATTTTGTTTGTAAGTTGTTATTTTGTTTTGTTTGAGGTAAATTGCTTTTAGCTCTTGGAAAAAAAATAAAATTTCTGAAGTAATGAACAGTGCAGAAATCAGGGACCATCTTTGATTAGTGAGAACCACCATCTACTTTAGAAGAAATTTTCCTATCCTTCTAAAATTCTAGAGTTAAGAACCCTTTCTAAGGCATTTTTTAAACTGCATTTCAATGTAACAATTTGTAACTTCTGAGACAGAGAGAGACAGAGAGAGACAGAATCAAAGTATATTTAGTAATTCAGTTTACAAAATTCCTTTTAATTGAACTATAGCTGTTTGAAACAACTTTTTGTTCAATAAAATGAGTTTTCTTTATTTTTTTTTTGATAACTCCTCTTTCTACATGTTATTTGAAGGAGGAAGGGAACTGTGGGTAGGAGAAAGAATTAGAAACTATTGGTGAGTGGGGAAAAGCTCCATATAATGAAATGGCTTTGAAAATTAGCTTAAAGAAGAAAGAAATTAAGACTAATTCTAACAAAATTGATATATTCCCTTCCAAATTCATGGTATTCCTTTGATAATTGCCATTTTCCACTCATCTCCAATAGAAGATGATGGAAGAGAGAGTTATGGATTTTGAGAGGATTTAATGAGTTCATCATGTTGATAGAGAGAAACATGGAGAAACTTTTCTCCCCCAAAGCTGCTAAAAAAAAAGAGACATTCCCAGTGTTCTGACTTAGGAGACAGTCCCTAGAGCTCCAGTTCATTATTAAAGAGGTTTATTTCTAGTAGTTATATCACTAGAGTAAGGAGTAGGCACAATTTATTGACTTTTCCTAAGTTTTGTTAGCCACAAGATTTGGATGAATTGAAGAAATGTCCTCTCTCTGAAAGAAAACAATTTTATGAAAAGTCAGTAAAGGTAATGGTGAAAATAAACAAAAACAAGAAAAAACAAAAATAACAACAGCAAAAAACAAGCATTTGAAAGTTACCAACAAAAGCATGAGAATGGAGATCACATTTTTTTCTTCTTAACAGAAGTCAGGAGTTAAATAGCAAGAAGAAAACAAGGAGAAGAGAAGTGTTCAGGGAGTATTGTATTCACAACAAATGAAAGTATTTGTGTGTTTCAAGAAATGACATCATATAGACTGATTATTAACAAGCAACTTGAACTGCATTGAACAATGTAAGTGGTGATATGAGGTATGTTAGAAAATGTAGGGATCTGGTGAGTATTTGTTTCTAGAGAGAAGGTATGAAGAGGACAGAAAAAAGGATTTTAGATTCTGCTAAACAGTGAAATGGATTAAAAGTGAAAAAGGAAATGAAATGCAGTCAGACTATAGGAACAACAGTGCTAATGGACAGAGGGGTGGAGAAGAGAAAATCCATGAGTGTCATTAACACATGAAAGTTATCAATGAAACTAGGAGTGCCTAAGTAGACACACCAGAAAAACAATGTGGCAAATCAAAAAAACTCTGAGGTCCCACATCACACCTATCAAATTGGTTAACATGACAAAACAGGAAAATGATAAACATTGGAGAAGTGTTAAAATTGGAACACTAATGCATTGTTGGTGGAGTTGTAAAATGATCCGACCATTTTGGAGAGAAATTTGGAACTATGCCCAAAGGGCTGTAAAAATGTGCATACCCTTTGACCCAGCAATAGCACTTCTAGGACTGTATCCCAAAGAGATCGTACAAATGGGAAAAGGACCCACATGTACAAAAATATGTATAGCAGCTCTTTTTGTGGTTGCAAAGAATTGGAATTGAGAGTATGCCCATCAATTGGGAAATGGATGAATAAGTTGTGGTATAGGAATGCAATAATACTATTTTGCTATAAGAAATGATGAACAGGCTGACTTCAGAAAAACCTGGGAAGACTTGTATGGTCTCATGCTGAGTGAAATGAGCAGAACCAGGAGGACATTGTATGCAATAACAGCCATGTTGTATGATGACTAATATTGATAGACTTAACCCTTCTCAGCAATATAAGGATCTAAGACATTACCAAAGGCCTCACAATGGAAAATGCTATCCACATCCAAAGAAAGAACTATGGAATTTGAATGCAGATCAAAGCATACTATTTGCTAATTTTTTTTCTTCTGTTGTGTTTCATTTCATCTTTCTGGTGGTTCCTCCTATTGGTTTTAATTCTAAACTTACAACATCACTAATGTGAAAATATGTTTAATAGGAATGTATGTGTATAGCCTATATCATATTGTGCACTGTCTTGGGGAGGGAAGGAGGGAGTGAGGGGAAGGAAATTTAAAACTCAAAAGCTTATGGAAGTAATTGTTGATAATTCAAAATAACTTAATAAAAAATGTGGCCAATATCATTCCAGTTTCTACATCCCTATTTGGCTCTTGGTGAGGTAACAGGACAAGGGATAAAATAATTACTGTGAGACTTTTCCATAATCACTTGCAAATAAATAAAGAATGCCTACCAGAAAGCAAATACCAAAATTTAAGAGTCAAGTAACACTATTTCAAAAATGAACAGTGTATATTAATAACCCAATGCCTTCACATACCTGCTCGGAAAATTTATATTAATTTAATATAGTCAGTATAATTTATCATGTCTAATAGAAATGTATTAAGTGCTTAGTTGGGAAAATTCATTCAAAAATAATTCTCTTATCTTTGATCCAGCAATACCACTACTCAGACTATATTAAAACATGATGAAAGAAAAAAAAAGAGAAAGGACCTGTACGTACAAAATATTTGCAGCAGTTCTTTTTGTGGTAACAAAGCACTGGAAATTGAGGGGATGCTCATTCATTGGGAGATGGATGAACAAGTTGTAGTGTATGATTGTGATGGGAAACTATTAGTCTGTAAGAAGTAAGGAGTGGGATGGTTTAAGAAAAAAACCTGCTAAGAATTATATAGACTGATGCAAAGTGAAGTGAGCAGAACCAGGGAAACATTATATATATATATATATATACATATATACATACATACATACATACATACATATATATATAATAACAGAAATATTGTAATGATATTCAACTGTGAAAGACTTAACTACTGTGATCAATAAAATGATAATATAATTCTAAAGAACTCATGGAAAAATACTATTCACCTCTGGAAAGAACTGATGGATTTGAAGCAAAGATCGAAGCATATGTTTTTACTTTATTTGCTTTTGTTTTTCCAAAATGGAAATGTTTTGCATGACTCCCCATGTAAAATGGGTATCATATTGCTTGCCTTCTCAGTGGGTGGGGGAGAGGCTGGAGGGAGAAAAATAATTTGGAACTTGCAATAAAAAGAATATCTTTAAAATTAAATAAATGAATAGAAAGATAAATGAATAAATACATGAATAAATAAATGTATAAGTAAATGAATAAATAAGTGAATAAATTAAACCCACTTCATAGAATCCCAGAGATGAAAGGATCCTCAGGAGCATTCTAATTTAACTCAAACAGAAACAAAGGTCAACTTTACAATTTCCTTGACTATTGAGTGATTGTACAGTCTCTACTTGATACCTACATCAAATTTATTAGCTCCTCTGGCACTTGGCTTATTGTCCTGTTAGGTAATGTAAGTTTTTTTTTTCCTTGAGGGGGAAGGGAAAGTTGTTTTGTTTGTGATTGCTGTGCTCCACTCTCATATTGAAAGCTTAGATTTGCCTCATTATTATTTCTAACCATTACTTTTAGTTCTACACTCCATGGAAAAAAACAAACAAACAAACAAATAATATTCCTTCTTTTTGGGCACAGAATTTCAAATACATGGAGAAAACTAGCATTTCACCCCTAAGACTTCTCTTTCCTAGCCTAAATTTCCTTATTTAATTTAGCTGATTCTCAATTTTCATGTATTTAAGGCACTTCGCCATCATACATATACAGGGACATACTTCATCTTGCCACTGTCTAGAACTAAAATTATAATCTACACATGGTTTAACCAAAATAGAGTACATCATTTCTATCATGTCTCTAGGTACTTAGCCAAACTCTTTCCATAGCATCAATTACTCATACAATGTATGTGTGTATGTGATTGTATGTGTGTGTGCATGCAACCAAAATGAACTATATATTTTAATAATAATAATGATAATAACAATAACAATAACAATAACAACATGTACAGTAACTTTAATTTTACAATTCTACAAAAATTTTCTAAGGTGCTATTGTTAGAGAAATCATTCTATACTTAATGGACTCAATAAAGCCCACTATATGACTTTTCATTTTTATATTAGGTCTTTATACTTTCTCTTTGGTAATTCAAATTTATACTTACTTTAGTTACTTTTCTCTGTTACAGAAAATAATACTTAGTCAATTTTGAAAAAAAAAAGTGCTGTAACAAGTTTTAAAATTCTCCGGTAATTTTTTATTTCTATTGAATATTTTTAAAAGGCTAATTGGTCTGATGTCTTTGTTCAAGAGAATTTAGAATATTGGGGTTTTCCATATTCATTTTTATAAGATTTTGAGTTTCAATTTTTTTCTCCCTCCCTTTCTCCCATCACAACTCCCCAAGATAGCAAGCAATCAGATATAGGTTATACTTGTTCAATCATGTAAACATATTTCTACATTAGTTATGTTGTGAAAGAAGACAGAAAACAAAAAACAAAAAAAAAGTGAAAGTAGTATGCTTCAATCTGCATTCAGACTCCATAGTTCTTTCTCTAGATGTGGATAGCATTTTACACCATGAGTCTTTTGGAATTTTCTTGGATCATTGTATTGCTGAGAAGAGTGAAGTCAATCATAGTTCATCATTGTGCAATGTTGTGATTACTATGTGCAAAGTTTTCCCAGTTCTGCTCATTTCACTCAACTTCAGTAAACATAAGTCTTTCCAGGTTTTTCTAAAATCCTCCTTGTCATCAATTCTAAGAGCACAATAATATTTCATTACATCCATATACTACAATTTGTTTAGCCATTCCCCAATTGAAGGGAATCCCCCTCAATTTCTAATTCTTTGTCACCACCAAAAGAACTGCTATAAATATTTTTGTATATGTGGGTGCTTTCCCCTTTTTTATGACCTCTTTGGGTTACAGATCTAGTAGTGGTATTGATAGATCAAAGCGTATTCAGAGTTTGATGGCCCTTTGGGCATAGTCCCAAATTGCTCTCCAGAATGGTTGAAGCATTTCAGAACTCTACCAACAATGCATTAGTGTTCCAATTTACCTATATCTTCTCCAACATTTATCATTTTCCTTTTATTGTCATATTAGTCAATCTGATAGGTTCAAGGTGGTATCTCAGAGTTGTTTTAATTTGCATTTCTCTAATCAATAGTGATTTAAAGCATTTTTTTCATATGACTAGAGATAGTTTTAATTTCTTCATCTGAAAACTGGCTCTTCATATCCTTTGACCATTTAACAATTGAGGAATGGCATGTATTATATAAATTTAATTCAGTTCTCTATATATTTGAGAAATGAGGCCTTTATCAGAAACCCTGGCTACAATTTTTCCCCCAGCTTTCTGCTTTCCTTCTAACTATGGTTGCATTGGTTTTGTTTGTGCAATACTTAATTTAATGTAATCAAAAATTTTCCATTTTCATTTTTTTATATTCTCAATCTCTTGTTTGCTAATCAATTATTTCCTTCTCCATAGTTCTGACATGTAAACTATTCCTTGCTTTCCTAATTTGCTTGTGATATAATCTCTTATGCCTAAATCATGTATCCATTTTGATCTTATCTTGCTGTAAGGTGTGAGATGCTGGTCTATGCCTAGTTTTTACCATACTGTTTTCCAGTTTTCTCAGCAATTATTTGTCAAATAGTGAGTTCTCTTGCCAGAAGTTAAAGTCTTTGTGTTTATTAAACAGTAGATTATTATAATCATGGAAAAATGTGTCTTGTATACCTAATCTATTCCACTGATCCATCACTCTATTTCTTAGACAGTACCAAATAGTTTTGATGATTGCTTCTTTATAATGTAGTTTTGATTCTGGTAAGGTTAGACCACCTTCTTTTGCATTCATTTTTTTCATTAATGTCTTTGGTATTCTTGACCTTTTGTGCTTCCATATGAATTTTATTATTTTTCCTAGCTCCATAAAATATTTTCCCATAGTTTGATCTGTATGGCACTGAATAAGTAAATTAATTTAGGTAGAATTGTCATTTTTTATATTATCTAGGCCAACTCATGAGCAATTAATATTTTTTGAATTGTTTAGATCTGACTTTATTTTTTTGTGAAAAGTGTTTTGTAATTGTTTCACATAGTCCCTGTGTCTGCCTTGGCAAGTAGAGTCCCAAATATTTTCTATTATCTACAGCTATGTTAAATAGAATTTCTCTTTCTATCTCTTCTTGCTGAGCTTTGTTGGTAATATATACAGGTGATGATGATTTATGTGGGTTCATCTTATATACTACAACTTTGCTAAAATTGTTAATTATTTCCAGTAACTTTTAGTCTATTCTCTAGAATTCTCAAAGTATACCATCATATCATCTGCAAAGAGTGATTATTTTGTTTCCTCACTGCTTAGTCTAATTCCTTCATTTTCTTTTTCTTCTCTTATTACTAAAAGTAACATTTCTAGTACAACTTTGAAGAATAGTTAAATGGGCATCCTTTTTTCACCCCTGATCTTATTAGAAAAGCTTCTAGCTTATCTCTATTACAGATAATAGTTGCTGGTGGTTTTAGATAGATGCCACTTATCATTTTAAAGAATGTTCCATTTATTCCTATGCTCTTCAGCATTTTTAATAGAAATGGGTGGTATATTTTTTTCAGAAGCTTTTTCTGCTTCTATTTAGATAATCATATGATTTCGGTTTGTTTTATTATTGATATGATCAATTATACTGATAGTTTTCCTAATATTGAAACTGAATTCCTGATATAAATCCCATCTGGTCATAGTGTATTATTCTTATGATGAATCAATGTAATATCTTTGTTAATATTTTCTTTAAAAATTTTTTCTCAATATTCATTAGGGAAATTGATTTATAATTTTCTTTCTCTATTTTGGCTTTTCCTGGTTTAGGTATCACCACCATATTTGTGTCAAAAAATGAATTTGGTAGAACTCCTTCTTTGACTATTTTTCCAAATAGTTTATGCAGTATTGGAATTACATGTTCTTTAAATGTTAGATAAAATCTGCTTGTATACCCATCTGGTCCTGGAGACTTTTTTTCTTAGGGAGTTCCTAGATGATATTTTATTTCCTCTTCTGTTAATGTGGGCAACTTATATTTTTTGTAAATATTCATCCATTTCACTGAGATTATCAGATTTCTTGGCCTACAGTTGGACAAAATAGCTCCTAATTATTGCTCTTATTTTTTCTTTATTGGTGGTAAACCTTTTTATTTTTGATACTGTAATTTGGTTTTATTCTTTTTTAATTCAGATTAATCAAAGGTTTACCTAGTTTATTGCTTTTTTTCATAAAATCAGCTCTTAGTTTTATTTACTAGTTCCATAGTTTTCTTACTTTCAATTTTATTAACTTCTACTTTGATTTTCAGCATTTCTAATTTGTTGTTTAATTGGGGATTTTTAAATTTTTTTGGCTTTTTTTATATTGCACCCCCAATTCATTTATCTGTTGTTTCTCTATTTTATTAATGTAAGCACATAGAGATATAAAATTTCCCCTAAGAACTGCTTTGATTTCATCCCACAAATTTTTATGTCTCATTATTGTTATTCTCTTTGATGAAACTATTGCTTGTTTCTATGATTTGTTGTTTGACTTACCCAGTCATTAGACATAGATTATTTTGGTTCCTATTAGTTTTTGGATTATCTTTCCATGGCCCTTTGTTACACATAATTTTTATTGGATTATGATATGAAAAGAATCAATTTAATATTTCTGCATTTCTGCTTTTGATTATGAGGTTTTATGCCCTAATACATGGTTAATTATTGGGCAGGTGCAATGCACTGCTAAGAAAAATATATTCCTTTCTAACCTCATTCAATTTTCTCCAGAGGTCTAGCATATCTAACTTTTCTAAAATTCTATTCAACTTCTTTCTTGTTTATTTTGTGGTTAGGATAGTTTTTCTGTCTATTTCTTCCTGTAACTCACTAAACTGCTCCTCTAAGAATTTGGATGCTATACCACTTGCTGCATATATATTTAGTATTGATGTTGCTTCACTGTCTATGGTACCTTTTTAGCAATATGTAGTTTCCTTCTTTGTCTCTTTTAACTAGATCCATTTTTACTTTTGCTTTGTCTGACATCAAAACTGCTACCCCTGCTTTTTTTTAACTTTGGTTGAAACATAATATATTCTGCTGCAACCTTCACCTTTATTTTGAGTGTGTCTCTCTGCTTCAAATGTATTTCTTGTAAACAGCATATTGCAGTATTCTGGTTTTTAATCCACTCTGCTATTAACTTTCATTTTATGGGAGAGTTTATCTAATTTACATTCACAGGTATCATTACTAATGATTTATTTCTTTCCATCCTATTTTCCCCCTTTTTATACATTTCTCTTTCCTTTCACCCTTTCTTTCCTCACTGGTGTTTTACTTCTGACCAGCACCTCCCCCTATCTACCCTCTTCTGATTATAACCTTAACCCTAATTCTATCAGTCCCCCTCCTTTCTTTTTTTCTTTCCCCTTTCCCCTCCTACTTCTGCCTTCCTTCTATCCTTCCCTTTTATCACCCCTTCCATTTTATTTTCCCATTCCCCTCCTTATTCCCTATAGGATAAGACAGATTTCTCTACTCAACTGAATGGGTGTGTTATTTCCTCTTTAAGCCAAATCTGAATAATAAGGTTCAAACAATGCTTACTCCTTTCTTTCTCTCTACTGTGATAGGTCTTTCATTCCTCTTCATGTGATGTAATTTAACTCATGCTGCCTCCACCTTTCCTTTTCTTCCAGCACAATCTTTTTTTTACCCCTTATTTTTTTAACTGTCACATCAAAGACAACTTATATATACACCCTCTCTCTAAGTATTCTCCTTCTAACTGCCATAATAGAGATACAGTTCTCAAGTATCATCTTCCATGTAGGGATGCAAAAAAATAGCCTTATTAAATGCAAAATTTTGTTTCGTTTTGTTTTTCTTTCCTGTTTACCTTTTATGCTTCTCTTGAGTCTTTTAAGATCAGGTTCACTATTCAGCTCTGGTCTTTTCGTCAAGAAAGTTTGAAAGTCCATTATTTTATCAAATGTCAACCTTTCCCCCTGAAAAATTATGCTCAGTTTTACTGGGTAGCTGATTCTTGATTCTAATCAAATCTCTTTTGCCTTCCAGAATATTATATACCAAGAAGTCCCTACCATGATATTTTTAATGTAGAAGCTTCTCTGTCCAATATAATCTTGATGCTGGCTCCTTGATATTTTAATTGTTTCCTTCTGTCTGCTTGCATTATTTTCTCCTTGACCTGATAGTTCTGGAATTTGGCTACAATATTCCTTGGAGTTTTCATTTTGGATATCTTTTGGGAGGTGATCAGTGAATTCTTTCCATTTCTATTTTACCCTCTGGTTCTAGGATGTCAGTGTAGTTTTCTTTGATAATTTCTTGAAAGATGCTGTCCAGGATTTTTTTTTTATTTTTATTTATTTATTTATTTATTTTTAATCATGGATTTCAAGGAATCTAATAATACTTTAATTATCTCTCTTGGATCTATTTTCCAGGTCAGTTTTTTTTTCCAGTGAGATATTTTACACTTTCTTCCACTTTTTTTACTCTTTTGATTTTGTTTGATTGTTTCTTGCTGTCTTTTAAAGTCATTGGCTTTCACTAGCCCAATTGTAGTTTTTAAGGAATTACTTTCTTCAGTTAGCTTTTGTACCTCCTTTTCCATTTGGCCAATTCTACTTTCAAAGAGGTTGTTTTCTTCAGTGGATTTTTTTTTCATTTGCCCAATTCTATTTTTTAAGGAAATGTTTTCTTCAATTTTTGTTCTTCCTTTTCCAAGCTGTTGACTTTTTTTCATAATCCTCTTGAATAACTCATTTTTTTCTCCAATTTTTCTTCTTCCTCTGTTATTTGATTTTTAAAATCCTTGTTGAGATCTTCCAAGAGGCCACTACAGGATTGAGACCAAATCATATTCCCCTTTGAGGCTTCACATACAGGTATTTTCACATTGTTGTCCCCTTCTGAGACTGTTTTGATCCTCTCCATAGCCATAGTATCTTTCTATGATCAGGGCTCTTTTTTGTTTTTGCTCATTTAAAAAAAATGTTGTGCTCTGCTTCTGGGGCATATAAGACACTCTACCAAGCTTCTTGCATGGGAGGTGACAAGGGCCTGGTCCCTGGCTACCTGCTCCAGGATCTCTGGGACTCAAGGTTTACCCACTATGCTAAGGAGGCCTGGCTTAGGGTTGTGCTCTGGGTTCTGGGGCTGGCAGTTTGCCAACTGTCCTGGGGCTGGAGGTCTCATAGCTACCCCACTGTGTTATTGGCATGCTGAGCCAGAACTGTGTGGTCTGGGTTGTTGATCTATGCTGTGGCTAAAGAGCCTCCCACTGTCTTGCCCAGACATCACCTGATTTGGCTGCATATCATTTTAACCTACATGATACAGACTTTTTAATCCATCTTTTTGTGGATTCTGTCCCTTCAGAATTCTTTTAGAGGTTGGGTTTAATGTTGTTTCTGAAGGACACTGAGAGAGCTCAGACAACTTCCTGATTTCTCTTCCCCATGTTGGCTCTGCCCACTCACCAAAGGGTCTTTACTGCTTAGTGTCAATGAGCCAGACTCATTTGGAGCACCATTTTTTTGTTATCTTATTACCTGATTTGTGGCTACATTTTTAACAATTTTTTTCACTGAATATTAACTTCTCCCTGCAAACAATTTTCAAAAGCAATTATCAATATTAAAAAAGTTCTTGAAGGCAGAGTCAGGATTTGTACATCAATTCTCCTGGAGCAAAAGCCAGCTCTCTATCCACCATGTCATCTTGCTTCCTCAAAAAAAAAAATTTCTTATAAACCTACCAAGTATAGAGCACTGTCCTGGGGAAATACAAAGTTTAAATGAGAAATCTTTCCTCTTCTCAAGGAATTTTAGGCCACCAGATACAGTAGTTTTCATGAAGTAATTTTTTTAATAAATATTTTTCATTTTATTAAATATACACATGTGACATGTAAGGCTAGTTCAAGACAATGTTGTGTCAATATTTTCTGTTACCAAAAATAAGGAAATGGTTACCATTATCCAATTTTTCTAGGCTATTTTTTAAAAAATTTTCTCTCACCTTTGTATTCCTATGGAAAAGAAACAAGGTCCCCACAAACCTTTAATCTGTGTCACAATGAAAAAAGTTGATTAAAAATGTTTTTGCAAAAATTTATGTTAAGAATTTTGAAGATGCAAATAATAGTTATAATTAACTGTAGTATGGAAATATACACATTCATTAGCCCTTATTCAAGCAAATATAAATTTGTCTAGCAATATTTTTCTTCTATTAAAAAAATTCATAAAAACTTAATTAAATAGCAAAGTCTCTGCCAAATATCTTATGACTCAGGGTGGGTGAAAAATGAAAGAAAAATGGTGCTTAATTTTTGAATTCTGAAGGTCAGGTTTCACTAGATATTTTACTAGGCCACATTTGATTATCATAACAGCATGCTCTCTGGGACCTAGTTACATATGAGTGCCAGTGGAATCAGCATTTCTTTTCTTTAAAAGTTGAATTTCTGGACTTAAAAAAAGTCACACATAAAAAATTTTCTCTAAGCTAAAACTTTTCATACTTATATCTAACTGGTGTGTGTGTGTGTTTGTGTGTGTGTGTGTGTGTGTGTACATAAAGATAATTTTCAGGGGAATTTTACATTTCCTATTGTATCAAAGTGAAAAGCAGGGTTTCAGATGGGGATAAGTTCTCACTTCTTTCCCTTAAAATTTAAATTCTTGAAATTAAAATAGTCATTGTGTCCCTTTTGAGGAATTGACTCTTTTCATGTATGTTTAATATCTGTTATTAATTTTTTGATAATTAGGACTAATGTGCTCACTGAAAGGCCATTTTCCTGGAAATATTTTAAGATCAGCATTAATATTAGAAACACAGTGGTCGATGGTAAGTATGTGTGTTTTAATATCACACGGGAAGCTGATTAAAAGGGAAAATAGTCAGATTCCACAGAAAGGATAATATTCAATTCAATGAATAATGTATGATTGAAATATAGCTCATAGATTTTAGAGGTAGAAGACACATTAGCAATCATCTGGTGCAGCCCAACCCCCTTTACTTTTTCAAATGAAGCACTACTACCAGAAACATTACATCAGTTGCCCAAAGTCCTTCAGGTAAAGTGACAGAACTGTATCATAAACCCATGTTTCTGGGGCAGCTAGGTGGCACAGTGGATAGAGCACTGGCGCTGGAGTTAGGACCATCTGAGTTCAAATCCAAGCTCAGACATATAACACTTACTAGCTGTGTGACTCTGGGCAAGTCACTTAACCCCAATTGCCTCACCAAAAAAAAAAAAAAGTCTTCCTGAGCTTATTAAAAAAGTCTTTCTGAGCTTATTAAATTTAAATAATCAGGCCAACAGTTCTATAGTGAAACATACTTGTTTGATTTAAGGTACATTCTTGGGATTGGTTTCGCTTCCCCCACCCATGGAAGGTGGTGCTACCTTAGTTAAACTTCCCACATCTTGGCTAGGAAGCTAAGGAAAGTAGAAATATAGATTGGTAGATGACAGATAGATAGATACATAGATAGATACATAGATAGATAGATGGATGGATGAGAGATAAATAGATAGATGCTCCAACAGAGTACAGTGTTCTATCCCTTTCAGACTGGAAGGAATAGGGGTATGTGTCAGGTATATGAACCAGTGCAAAGGGACATACTATATTCAGATAGATATAAATATTCATAGTGATTTTTGAGAGTTATAGGTGAAAATCTATGCAGTTATATAATTTCCTTTTAATTGGCTATGAATTGTATTACACCTAAGGCATTCGTTTGACTTTCATGTTTGTAGCAAGCATACTTTACTGAAATAAAATTTCCATTATGATGTAGAGGTGACCTTGAATTCTCATGATCCATACAAGATATGAAAGGTATTGCCAAACAAGAAAGGTAATGAAGTAAAATAGTATTAATGGTCTAATGGACACGCTAAATTCTGAAAGGCTCATCTCCATCAGATTGATGTGTGAAAGAGAAAGGGAGAGAGAGAGAGAGAGAGAGAGAGAGAGAGAGAGAGAGGCCATCTTCCTTCAAATTATTTTTCATTGATACCCTTGATATTCTTGACCTTTTCTTCTTTCAGAATAATTTTGTTATTTTTTTTTTGTTATTTTTTTTTGGCTATTTGGTATGGTACTGAATAAGTAAATTGGTTTAGGTAGAATTGTTATTTTTATTATTTTGGATTGACTGATACTTAAACAATTAATATTTCTCTAATTGTTTAGATCTGTCTTTATTTGTGCGAAAAGTTTTTGTAATTATGTTTGTATAGCTCCTGCATTTGTCTTAGCAAGTAGACTCCCAAATATTTTGTATTGTCTATAGTTATTTTAAAAGTAATTTCTTTTTATATCTCTTCCTGCTAGACTTCATTGGTAATATAAAGAAATGCTAATGTTTATGTGGGTTTATTTTATATCCTGCAACTTTGCTAAAATTGTAATTATCACAATTAGTTTTTTAGTTGATTTTCTAGGATTCTCCAAGTATACCATCATATTTTCTGTAAAGAGCAATAGTTTTTGTTTCCTCACTATCTATTTTAATTCCTTCAATTTCTTTCCTTCTCTTATTGCCATAGAAATAACTACAATATTAAATATTAGTAGTAATAATGATCATCCTTGCTTCACCCCTGATCTTATTGGGAAAGCTTCTAGTTTAACTCCATTACAAACAATGCTTGCTAATAGTTTCAGATAGATACTACTTTTTCTTTTAAGAAAAGTTCCATTTATTCCTATGCTTAATATCGTTTTTCTTAAGAATGAGCATCATATATTCATAAAAGCTTTTGCTGCTTCTTCTGAAATAATATTGATTTTTCTTTATTTTGTTATTGATATAGTCAATCATGTTGATAATTTTCCTAATATTGAACTAACCCTACATTCTTGTTACAAATGTTATTTGGTCATAGTCTAGGAGTTTGGCACACATTGTTATCCCCTTTCTAATGTTTTATTTAAAATTTTCACATTAATATTCATTAGATGCATCACTCTGTATTTTTCTTTCTCTGTTTTGCCCTTCTTGGCTTACTTCTCAGCACCATATTTGTGTCATAAAAGAGATCTGGTAGGACTTCTTTGCCTATTCTTCAAATTATTGTATATAGTATTGGAATTATTACTCTTTAAATGTTTGGTAGAATTCACTAGTGATGCAATGTGGTCCTTGGGATTCTTTACTTCGAGTCTCATTGATGGTTTGTTCAATTTATTTTCCTAAAATAAAGTTACTTAAGTATTTTATTTTATCTTCTTTTAATGTGGGTAGTTTATGCTTTTTTTATATAAATATTTATCCCTTTCCCTAAAGAACTATTAGATCATGATGTAATTGGAGAAAATAGCTCACAATAATTATTTTAATTTTATTTACATTGATAGTGACCTTATCCTTTTCAATTTTGATACTGGTTATTAGTTTCTTTCTTTTAAAAAATTAACAAAATGTTTATTCATTTTGTTTTTAATAAAGTCAGCTTCTAGTTTTAGAATATATAACTAATAAGTTACATATTTTTCTTTGTAGTAACTTTATTAATCTCTTTTTTTTAGTATTTCTAATTTAGTGTTAACTGGAAAATTTTAATCTTTTTCTATTTAGTTTTCTTTTAATTGCTTGCCTATTTCATTGATCTGCTGTTTGTTTGTTTGTTTGTTTTTTTCCTTTTTTAATGATGAGTACATTTAGAAAGATAAATTTCCCTCTCTGTACTATTTTGGTTACATCCCTTATATTTTGAGATTTTGTCTCTTTGTCATTATTTTAATGAAATAATTATTGTTTTTTATGATTTGTTCTTTTAATCACTCATTATTCAGTATTAGCTTATTGGGTTTCTAATTAATTTTTACTGTATGTCAGCCTTTTTTTTAATTAAATGTAATTTTTATTGAATTATGGTCAAAAAAGTATTCATTAAATGTTTCTGCTTTTTTATATTTAGTTGTGAGGTTTCTATGCCCTAATAAATGGTCTTTTTTTTTCCTGAACATAACATGTACAGCTGACAAAAAGTATTCTCCTTTCTATTCTCATTCAATTTTCTCCAGAGTTCTACCATATGTCTTTTTTTGTGTGTGAAATTCTAATCAGTTTCTTGACTTCTTTCTTATTTATTCTTTGGTTAAACTTACTTAGTTTGAGAGGGGAAAATTCAATTTCCCTACTAGTAAAATTGTATTGAATATTTAGTCCTATGACTCATTTGGCTTTTTCTTTAAAGTTTGGATGCTACACCATTTGGTGTATATATGTTTTGTATTGATATAATTTGTTGTTTATGCTCACCTTAAAAAAAGCAGTTACTATACTTATCTCTTAATATCAAGTTTATTTATGCTTGTGCTTTGAGATCTTGATTGATAGACTGCTACTCCTTTATAGCATAATAGATTCTACTCCAGCATCTTATTTTTGCTCTGTGTATGTCTCTGTTTTAAGTGTGTGTCTTTTAAATAACATATTTTTGGATTCTGTTTTGTAATCCATTCTGCTCTCCACTTCCATTTTATGGTTCAGTCCATCATATTCATATTCACAGTTATGATTACTGTGTATTTCCCCTACATTTTATTTTCTCATTTATCATTCTCTCTCTACTGGTTAAATCTTCTATGAAGGATTTATAAGAAGATATGAATGAGTCATGCTAGACCAGAAAATGAAGGGACTAAGATCTGAACTTGAAGGATGAGTGGATAGATTCTTGGATTTTGAATAAGAAAAACCTGCATTCAAATCTTCCCTCAGATACTTACTAGACATGTACCTGATCAACTCACAACTATCTCAATTGCTCAAATAATAAAGGATGGAAGTTTATTCATTCATTTTAAATAGCCCTTGTCACACTAAATTTTTTGTTCCTACAAACCAATGGAAAGGATAACCATGCAATCCATGGAAATAATGAAGTATATTGGCTTGAATTATGCCCATTTGGACAATTTTTTTTTTATGTCCAACAATATTGGTTGTTTAGGCTCTTCAAAAAGTCTATAGTATTTTATTTCCCCCAGTTACATGTAAAAACTATTTTTGGCATTCATTTTTAAAACTTTGAATTCCAATTCCTTCCTCCTTCCTCACACCCCCTATCATTGAGAAGACAAGCAATTCCATATAAAGTATACATGTGTAGTCATGTAAGACATTTCCATAACAGTCATGTTGTGAAAGAAAAAAAATAGATGCAAGGGGAAAATGAACCTCAACAAAAGTAAAGAAAGTATAGAAAAGTGCACTTCAATCTGTGTTTGGACACCATCAGTTCTGTCTCTGGGGATGAATAGCATTTTTCAACATAAGTCTTTCAGAGTTGTCTTGCATCATTATATTGCCAAGAATAGCTAAGTCATCCATAGCTGATCATCTTACAATATTGCTGTTACTTTGTACACAGTACATTTTATCTTCCATCAGATCATTTAAATCTCTCCAGGTTTTTCTGAGATCATCCTATTAATCATTTCTTATAGCACAATAATATTCCATCATAATCATGTAACACAGATTGTTCAGCAATTCCCCCAATGATGGGCATTCCCTCAGTTTCCAATTCTTTGCCCCCAGAAAATTGCTGCTATAAATATTTTTCTTAACAAATATGTCCTTTTACTTTTTTTAATCTCTTTTGGGATACAGATCTAGTAGTAGTATTGCTAAATCAGAAGGAATGTATAATTTTGTAACCCTTTGTGTATGCTTCCAAAGTGTTCTACAGAATGGTTAAATCAGTTCATAACTCCACCAATATTCTATTAATGTCTCATATTTCCCACACCTCCTCTAACTTTTGTCATTTTCCTTTTCTGTCCTATTAGTCAACCTTATAGGTATGATGCAGCACCTCAGAATTGTTTAAATTTGCATTTCTACAATCAATAGTAAGTTACAGCATTTTTTCATATGGCTTTGATTACTTCATCTGAAAACTATTCATATCTTTTGATCATTTATCAATTGGTGAATGGCTGTTATTGTTATAAATTTGATGCAGTTCTCTAAATGTTTGAGAAATGAGACCTTTATCAGAGAAACTTGCTTTAATTTTTTTCATAGTTTACTATTGCTAACTGTATTTTATTCCACCCTATCTCCCCATTTATTCTATTTTCTCTCTCCTTTTCACATTGTCCTTCCTTTATAATTTGTTTAGAGTAATTATTTAAGGGTATTTGGAATTGTTTGGAGGAGAGCTCAGGTGAGTCCTTGCATTTGGTCTGCCCTCTTGGTTCTGTTCGGGCTCTTGATAACCCATCATTTTGGCATTTAATCATCAAAAGAAAAAAATAACAACAATCAAAATTAGATAGTTTTCTCAACAAAGTTTCATCTAAAACATTCTCATTAGAAAGTACAAAAGGAAGAATGAAATTGAAAATGAACAATGAGAATATAGCCCACCCAAATTCCCAGAAGCATAACTAATTTATTGTTTTTTTTTAAATGAGGTCACTAGAGGCAAAAATGGTTACATTTTAGTTTGTTTACCAAAGTGACAAGTTTAATTGGGGAAAAAAAATTCCTGTTGATTCTCAAATACTCTAAAATTTCACCATCAAAATTTCATCAATGTGAATGATCCATCCAAAAGTGAACACTGAAAACCATCTATCTCAAGTCTTATATATGTCCTTGTTGGTACAAAAATGTTCATATACTTACTTCTCCACATTCAAGGAAATTTATTTTATCTTTGACCTCTAACTCTGGGACAAATGAATCATGTTAATCTTTTGCTTGATTGCTAATTGCCTTTCAGAATGGTTGGTCAATTCACAGTGCTATCAAAAAATGTATTCTTGCTCTGGATTTACAAAGGGCCTACATCCCTAATTCTTCTCTTCTTTTCGCAATTATTAACAATATGTTGGGTATGTAGTAAAAGTTTAAAGTTTCTTTAATTTTCACCTCTCTTATAATTTGTAAATTGTTGGTGAAATTTTTAAATTATTCTGAGAAATTTTTGTTCAACTCCTCTTAAAATTATTGTATTGAGAATATGTGTGAAACATACATATATGTTTATGTATATATGTATATGTGTGTCGATATGGATATATCTATGTTTGTATACACACACTATATATAGGTAAGTGTGTATGCATGTATATGTGCTTATGTGTATATGTGTGTGTGTATATATGACCTAGATTATTAAAGAAACTTGTTTTAAAAAATAGAAACAAAGAGATTTGAATAGCAATTCTAGATTTCAAATCATGTTATAAAGCAGGAAGCATAAAAACTACTTGGGACTTATTTTAAAAATGTATAAAAGGAAATAATAATGATAAAAAACAACAACATTTATATGTTTTACTTTTGCCAGGAATTGTGCTAAGTGTTTCAAAATTATTATATATTATATATATATTAGTATATACATATATATATACATAATAACTCACTAAGTTCATTGTTTTAAAATGGAAATGCAATTGTGTGTGTGTGTGTGTGTGTGTGTGTAGTCAATTGTTTGTCTTCTAACTATATTTTATAATCTATATCAATAATTCTCAAGTTGAGGACTGGGATCCATCAGTTTCTCAATATCCTTTCAGAGGGTTCCATGAAACAAAAACTATTTTTATAAGTAGACTAAAATATTTTATTTTCAAATATGGTAAATATTTGGAAATCTCAATAACTTTTAAAAATGTATGGGAAACCTGAGATAAAAACCATCAAAAACATTTTGGGAAACACCATCTCAAAATTATCTTCTTTCACTTATATATTTTTTTCTATGTTGTTAGACCAGACATTGAATTATTACAGGTCTCTTCTTCAGTATGCTGTAATGTCACAGGACTTGATACAAACCACTCCATTCAGCGGAGCATCTGGAGGACCTTAAAATCCATGGAGATTCCCTCTTTAGCTTGATTCTGCATTAGATCTTTTCTGTCACAATGGAAGACATTTTATGCCAAGCAAAATTTATTTCTTGCTTAATATTTAAAATATAAAAGTTGGAAAACAAGTACATCTCTGATGTTATATGTTTCAAGGAATTTTGAATAACTTTAGAGTACTTAGGATGAAATTTTACTCTACCAAGTAATTTTATTTCCCTTTACAGGCAAGAAACTGTAAGCCCTGGGGCATCTAATATTTTTCACTTTTTTGACCAATTGTATGATGGTTATGATAGAGTCTACTGTGAAATATAAATTAAGACAATCTATCGGATGCCAAGATCTTTGATGACACCCTACTTATTTATGTAGATGGTCAAAAAAATTTATATATTTAAAGGTAGTTATATTGATGGATTAGTAGTATTCTCTCACTTACCTTTTTCACTAACTATTATAAATATTATTAATAAGGTCTAAGATCTTTTCCAATGGACCTCCTGTTCCCACAGCCCCCAATGTTCAGAATGCCCTTGCCAAAGAGTTTCCCAAGCAGCTCAGACCTGGGAGGAAATACCTGCCCTGTACCCACTGTCAGATGTAAATACTGAGGCCTGAGAGCTTGTGACTTACCCATGGTCATACAGCCCTGTAAGTGAAGATATCCATCCATTTTACAAATGAAGAAATGGAGATCAAGAGAATCTTCAACCTCAAAAATCCTTTTGCCAGAGGTTCACACAAATAGCAGTATTGGAACCCTGTCTTTCTTCTTCTAGAATACAGGCACAAAGAGGAAAAACAGCAAGTATGGGAAGTCCATAGACTGGATAAAGAATTCCTAGATAGTCAGTACTAGGCTCTACAAATCCCACAATAATTAAGAGATTCCCTAAATCAATGGTTTTTCACCTTGGATCCACAGACTCCAAAAGGTTTGTGGACAGATTAAGGGTGGGTCTTTGAACTTGGGTGGGGAACAAAATGACACTTTTATTTTCACTACCCTGAATGTAAGCAACAAACTACTGTTCTGAGGAGGCCATAGGCTTCTCCAGGCTGTCATAGGGGTCCACAACTTAAAAAAGGTTGTGAACCCCTGCCCCAAAAAAATAATTTGCTAAAGAGCTGAGTGTTTTGAGGTGAAAATGAAGAAAGTGGAAAAATGCAATAGTAGCCATGTTCTGAAATACAACATAAATGGGGATAGTAGGTATATTCACTTCAAAATCATGTCTCCCTTCTCATATTTCTTATACTACTTTATCTAGGCCTCTTTCTTTACTATATTTTACCAAGTATCATGCTCATTTGGGTAGTTGACTTATTCTTTCTAATAGAGTGTAACTTCCTTGTCAGGAAGGATTGTGGGTTTTGTTTAGTTTTGTTTTTCACTGTTGTATCTTCAACACCATGTCAATGTCTTTCAGTAGTGATATCAATTCAAAATTTTGTTCTTTTTTGTTTTTTAGTTTTAGTTTTAATTTTCAACATTCACTTCCACAAGATTTGGCATTCCAGATTTTCTCTCCATCTCTTCCCTCCCCCCATCCCAAAACAATGTGAATTCTAAATACTCCTTCCCCCCAACCTGTCCTCTTTTCTATTACCCACACCTATTCTTATCCCCTTCCCCTTCTATTTTCCATAAAGCAGGATAGATTTCTACACCCCTTTGCCTGTATATCATATTTCCCAGTTGCATGGAAAAACAATATTTAACATTTCTTTTTAAAACTTTAAGTTCCAAATTCTCTCCCTTCTTCCTTTCCCACTCATCTTCATTGAAAAGGCAAGCACTCGATATAAGTTATACATGTGTAGTCATGCAAAATACTTCCATAATAGTCATATTGTGGAAAACTAACTGTATTTCCCTCCAACCTATCCTTCCCCATGTTTCATCTATTCTCACCTTTGACCCTGTCCCTCCTCAAAAGTATTTGCTTCTGATTACCCCCTCGCCCAATCTGCCCTCCCTTCTATGATACCACCCTCTCTTATCCCCTTCCCCCCAACTGAGTGTGTATGTTATTCCCTCCTTAAGCCAAATCTGATGAAAGTAAGATTCATTCATTCCCTCTTACCTCTCTCCTCTTCCCCTCCACTGTAAAAGCGTTTTCTTGTCTCTTTTATGTGAGATAATTTACCTGATTCTACTTCTTCCTTTCTCCTTCACCCAGTATAATCCTTTCTCATCTCTTAATTTTATTTTAGATGTCATCCCTTCATATTCAACTCACCCCATGACCTCACTCTGTAATTGGAGAGAATATATATATTCTCTCCAATTACCCTAATACTGAGAAAGATCTCACGAGGGACATGAGTTACAAATATCTTTCCATGTAGGAATGTAAGTAGTTCAATTTCAATAAGTCCCTTATGATTTTTCTTTCCTGTTTACCTTTTCATGCTTCTCTTGAGTCTTGTATTGGAAAGTCAAACTTTCTATTCAGCTCTGGTGTTTTCATCAAGAATGCTTGAAAGTCCTCTATTTCATTGAATATCCATTTTGTCCCCATGAAAGATCATATTTAATTTTGCTGAGTACGTGATTCCTGGTTTTAATCCTAGCTCCTTAGACCTCCAGAATATCATATTCTGAGTGCTCTGATCTCTTATTGTAGCAGCTGCTAAATCTTATGTTATCCTTATTGTATTTCCACATTACTTGAATTGTTTCTTTCTGGCTGCTTGCAATATTTTCTCCTTGATCTGGGAACTTTGGAATTTGGCTAGAATATGCCTAGGAGTTTTCCTTTGGGGATCTCTTTTGGGAGGTGATTGGTAGATTCTTTCAATTTTTATTTTACCTTCTGGTTCTAGATTATCAGGTCATTTTCCTTGATAATTTCTTGAAATATGATGTCTAGGCTCTTTTTTGGATCATGGTTTTCAGTTAGTCCAATAATTTTTAAATTTTCTCTCCTGGATCTATTTTTAAGATTAGTTGTTTTTCCAATGGTATATTTCACATTTTCTTCTATTTTTTTCATTCTTTTGGTTTTGTTTAATAATTTCTTGATTTCTCATAAACCATTAGTTTCTATTTGTTCCATTCTAGTTTTTAAGAGATTATTTTCTTCAGTGAGCTTTTGGACCTCCTTTTCCAGTTTTTAAAGTGTTCTTCTCATTGGCTTTTTGAACCTTTTTTGCCATTTTGGTTAGTCTATTTTTAAGGTGCTATTTTGTTCAGTATTTTTTTTGTCTCCTTTAGCAAGCTGTTGACTTGTTTTTTCATGATTTTCTTGCATCACTCTCATTTCTCTTCCCAGTTTTTCTCTACTTCTTACTTGCTTCTCAAAATTTTTTGGAGCTCTTGCATGGACTGGGACTGATTAATATTTTTCTTGGAGACTTTGGATGTGGGAGCTTTGACTTTGTTGTCTTCTTCTGCTTGTATGTTTTGATCTTCTTTGTCACCAAAATAAGATTCTATTGGCTGACTTTTTTTTGTGCTGTTTGTTCATGATCCCAGCCAATTATGTGACTTTTAAACTCTTTGTTAAGGTAGGTCTCTGCTTCTAGTTTGAAGGGTGTATTGTCCCAAGCTTCAGGGGTTTTGTGCAGCTGTTTTCAGAGGTACTTCTAGTAACCTGTAAATTTTCAGTTCTTACAAGGTGGTATGATCAAAGGAGAGATGTTCATTGTTTTCCTGGCCTGTGCTCTGGTCTATGCATGACCACATGAATTCTTTTCTGCCTTGTAACTGAGAGGAGGATTCTGTTTTCACTACTGCCACAAGCTCCACCACCCCAGTGATCCTCCTTGTTCCAGAACCACCACCCAGGACTGGGATCTAGATCTGGGCAAATAAGAGGATCCTGCCTCAGCACCAGCAAAGAGATCCTTGCAATTTCCCTCTGACCAACCACTTGATACCCCTACCATCTGTGGGATGAGAGCTCCCTAAGCAGCTGCCACCACCACTGCCCTAGGACTGAGCTAAGGCTAAGGCAAAGTAACAAATGTTTGTTGCTGAGATATAAGTTAAATGGAAGTAACAGAATGCAAGCTCCTTGAGGGAAAGGACTTTTATGTTTGCCTTTGTATCCCCAGCAACTAGTACAATGCCAGGCACATAGTAGATGCTTAACAAATACCTGTTAATTGATTTAGTACATCACATGTACAGTATCCAAAAGTCCTTTAGTGGAAATATTATGTCTCCTGTATTAATTTTTTAGCTTAAAAAAGTGGGGTTTTTTCTTGTTTCTTTTCTTTTTGATGTAGGTCATTTGCCCTTAGGTCTCATCCCTTTTATGCAGCCTTACTCATGCCAAAAATACTTTAGCAAAGTTAGTCTTCACAACGACTTATTATGACAATTGATTTATATTATACACATTTGTGTATTCACTATATTTTCCTTAATTTTTTTTTCCTGTTAGACTTTCAGGGACTGAACCATTAGTGAAGAAGAGGAAACATTATATTAGAGCTCTCCCAACATTTCCCTTCAAACAACTTTAGAATAATCTCTCGATTGAATTCTGCTAATGCCAACAAAAGATTGGGTTTAAGAAATCAATGCAGATGAAAAAAGCTCTAAATTTTTGTTTATTAGAGAAATACAAATTTCAAAATTTCATACCTATCAGATTGACTATCATGACAGAAAAGGAAAATGATAATGTTGGAGAGTATGTGGAAAAATAGGCTTACTGATGAACTGTTGGTAGAGTTGTGAATTGGGCCAACTATTCTGGAGAATAATTTGACCCAGCAACAGCACTACTCAGTCTGCATCCCAAAGAGATGAAAGAAACAGGGAAAAGGTCTATATGTACAAAAAATATTTATAACATATTTTTATGGTGTCAAAAATTGGAAATTGAGGGTATGCCCATCAATTGGAGAATGGCTGAACAAGTCATTTTATATGATTGTAATGGAATTCTATTGTGCTATAAGAAATGACAACCAGGATGATTTTAGAAAGAAAAAAAAAACCTGGAAAGACTTATAAGAACTGATGTGAATTGAAGTGAGGAGAACCAGGAAAACATTATACACATTAACAACAATGTTGTAATGATGCTCAACTGTGAAAGACTTACCTACTTTCATAAACATGATGATCCGAAAGAGTTACAAAAGACCCATGCAGAAAAAATGCTATCCATCTCCAGAGAGTGAACTGCTGAACCCTGAGTGCAGATTGAATCATATTTATTTTTCATTTTCTTATCTTCCTTGCTTTTTTGCAACATGGATGATATGGAAATTTTTTTTTTCATAAAAAAGAATTTAGACATAAAAACATTCCTTCATTAAAATGTGGGATAATTTTGATTTTTGTTTAAAAAAATGATGTTCTGAATGTATACTGACAACCTATTCAAGAATAACTCCCATATTATTCATGAGTCCTTTTATGTGTGTTAAATAAAATCAATTTCACTTTTTTGTCAATCTACTTGGTGCTTGTCATGTGAGGGGTCAATTTATTTTTTTTTTAATTTAAGATCTTTATCATACAGAAATATTAGTCTTCTATATAGTCTGTAAATCTTTGGCCTCTCCAATCCCTTACTCTTTTTTATATTTTCCAATATGTTTATTGACACTCTGATCTATTCCTTTCTCTGTATTGAAGTCACTAAGCATCAAGAAACATTTCATTTAATTTGGAGGGTTCCATTAAGATGTTCATAAAATTTCTTTACCCTCTATTTCATTGCAACAGATGTTGGTGCATAAGCTACAATTATGTTCTTAGTGGGATTTTTTTGCAAATGTTTATCATGTATACCACAATATGTGATGACCAGCTGTCCCCCCCCAAATGATATTTTTATTGCCTTTGGATATGCAATAAAATAAATTCCAACCAACTCTTTTGATTGCTTTTCTCCAAGTTGCATGTGTAAGCTTTCTTTCCACATATCTGCAACTTCTTTTTTCTCTGTTTTCATTTAAAGCCATCATAATAAAATCCATATAATTCAATTTCTCCAATACTATATTTACTTGTTCATTGGACAAGGATATCTGTTAGAGTATCAAAAGCTAATGGATTAAAAAAAGTGTCATTCTTGGCACATTCCCCTCAGCCTGGTCTGCAGGACCTATGGCTTGTGGGCCACTTAGGCCCACAGGCAACTTGTGGCACCAAAAGATTTCCTCTACATTCAAAGGATGTTTTCCTCTACATTTTCACAGGCCATCCAAAATCCTTTGGTGGCCTGCAGGTTGTACAGACCTGCCCTAAATTCATGCTTCTCTTCCAATATCATTCTGAGGAAATAAAATCAGTCCTCTCAAAACTGAGGCCCTTTTTGTATTTTTCTTTGTCAATGTATTGTCATGACCAGATAATTCATCACCAAATAAGCCTCACCATGTTTTACGATTTTGATTCTCAAAGAACAAGCAGTCTGTGATGATATTGGAATAGAATTCTTTTAGCTTCCTTCATTTGGAATGCTGATAATCAGATATTTAAAGTATTGAATTCACATTTATGATTACTTGAGTAGAAATACAAACTTTGTTTCAGTGTAGCTTTAATCAAAATTTTTACTAATACCTCACCTTAAGATCTACCAGGCAATTTATATTCATTGTCTCATTTGATTAGTACAATGACCCTATAAAATAGATATTATTTTCTTCATTCTACAAATGCAGTAACTAAGGCTGGGAGATGTTAGACACCTTCCTAAGCTCACCCAGTAATTAAGATTCTGGGTCACATTTTGAAAGTAGGTATTCACTCCATGCCTTACAGTTATCTACTATGCCAATCTCCCTTGCTAATCATTTGACAAGAATTAAAGCTAATATTTCAGTCAGAATGATGTGGGAGTGAGTTTAATGAACAATCATGGCTTCAAATTATGTGCCATTTTGTTCAGGGCTCTCAAGTATGCACTTTGAAGGGAATAGTGAAATCTCAGCCACTTTGTCAGATTTGGAGTCTAAGTTTTATCTGAATTATCATATCATGACAAATTATTTTTCCTTTCAGGAGCTGAATTCCCCACCTATGAGGATCCAAATAATAGAGTTCATGAGATTCCAGATTGGTTAATAAACTGAAATTCACATATGTACCCACCCAAACACACATACACACAAATACAAACATACAACATTTGTCAGCCCCCATGAAAATTACTCAGGTGAATTTGCGGCAAGCTACCTAAAACATCACCTGTGCTTTCACACTTTAAAATAATTTGGCTTCTTTTCTATACCAATACATGCTTTGTTGCATACACAGAACACAAACACTCATACATCTTTGATTGAAATTGATATAGTGTTAAACATAAAAGAGAAGATCAAGGGCCATTTTGTATAATTAAATCATTTAATTCATACAAATATAGAGGCTAGTGAGAACAAATGATTTGACCAATGTCATTGAGGTAATGATGGGCAAAGTCAAGATTAGAACCTAGATTTCCTGATTCTTTTGTGCATTTATCTTTGTTGATGACTCACAGTTTTTACTTATGCACAACATGTGTATGTGGCTATGAAACAGTCATATATTGTTGGTTTCTATTATATAGGGACCCCAAATAAAGTAATATACCAAATTATTTTTGTAATCAATCATTAAATGTCATTTTAAAGTCTCACAATACCAGAAATCTTATGTGAGGGACAATATTCATAATTAAGCTGTGCTAGGTAATGGAAAAATTGGATACCTCCCCAAAGGTGTTTTCCTGGGAGACACAAACACACATATTTTGAATCAATATGTTTTAATGAACTAACATAGTTTTACAGTATAAAACAAACAAAACCTTGCCCCAAATAGCAAAATCATTTCTAATTTGATCAGTCAACTAAGCATAATATGATATTTTTATTCTGGCAGTAAAGAATGTTGAAAAATAATTTGCTGTCTTTTCTCATACTGTTAGCAATTAGGAAATACTACATAAATATGTACACCTAAAATCTTGGATAAAATCGTAGGTTTTTGAGGAAATATTTAATTGAGAGCAAAGCAATTATTTGATGGAATAAATGGCAGCTGAAATAAGGAATCTCTTCAGATATTAAAATAAATCCTTCTTATTTAAAGCTTTTTTTATTAGAGACAGGAAAGACAGGAAAGGCTAGCTGAAGTACACTCTTAGAGATCTTCTCAATCTCCTCATTTATAACTACAAAAATAAATTTTTGGACAGTGTACAAGTTATACCTCCTGCCACCTTCTCCACAGTATACACAAATTGACAATCTACTTATGACCCATCAGTTCATATTACAGAGTAGATTTTCTGTCAAAAATAGAAAAAACAAAATGAAATTCTAGAATAGGCAACCATTCATCCAAATGGTTAATGTAAATCCCTAGAGCTATTTACAGTCTCAGATATTAGGGTTCCTCTGGATGAGGCCTCCACTCCTACCAGTCCTATCTTGGCCCACTGTTATCAGCCAGCAAAAGAGGAAAATGATACATCCCCCTCTCTACAGCTTTCCATCAAGCCTCATGGTTCCATAGTATAGTATCAAGTTTAGGCTTAGGCTGGCTTGGAGCCTGTGTTTAGAGTACTATGCTATTTCTAATAACCTTTTTTTAATATAATATGAGGAAAAAAGCCTCCAACACCTTTCAATGATCAAGGGCTTTCTTATATATTCTTCTCTCCTTTCATTTAAAAAAATCTCTTCTACTTATCAGTTCAAATTATTGCCATGAGTGGACATATTTCATTTTTGTCTGTTACTTATATATGAATAGAATAGGAAGAGGGAAACATGACATGCCTTGTGACGTAATAGTATTCAATCCCATGTTTAATTTAACCAGAAACTCAGATCTGATATTTTCCCCTGTGATGTATGGAGGAAAAGATGACAAATGAGTCTTTGGTTGGATAAAGAGAAGTGAGGTTTTATTTTTAAAAAACTTGACAAAGTAACATCTGAGGAAATTTTTGTCTTTGAATACATCCCAGAGTTTCTTTGTTCTAGTTTGTCCAAACTTATCTGATTTAGTCTAGCCCTCTGGACTTCACCACAGGAGCTACACTGATACTAATGAAGACAGGTATCAGAGCCTATAATTGAGTTTCCTCAAGGCTTTATTTTTTCCCATTAGTGACAATAGGTACCTAGGATTCAGAAGTCATTTCTGTACTCTATTGATTTACCACTTTCAGGAAGACAGATTACATCTTTGATATGAAAAATATCCCCTATATTTCCATATTTTTAAGCTTCATTAAGGTATTTTTCATTTTAAAGATGAGGTAGAAAGAAAACATATGACTGACTCAAACACAGCGTCGCTTACAAATTTAAACATCTGAAGCCAAAAGGTACTCATCACTTTAAACTTGGAAGCCTTAATTACCTCCTGGTGTTTTAAATTTACCTTGCTTATAAGAATGAAGAGTTAAAGACTTCTATGACCTTTGATTCATTTGTTTGGTTATTTCTATCACCAACACAAGTCACAATCCCCTCATGCATTATAGTGAAAACTTCTATTTCAATTTGGAAAGAAAAAAAGAAAAAAAAAGAAAGGAAGGAAGAATAGAATAAATGAATGGAAGAATGGATAATGAATAAACAAAAAATAAGTAAATAGATTAATATATTAATAATTAACAAAAGTTAAATAAAATTAAATCATCACCAAGGGGCACCTAGGTAGAACAATAAATAGAGTGCCATGCCTGGAATCAGGAAGATTCATCTTCATAAATTCAAATCTGGTTTCAGACACTTACTACCTGTGTGACCCTGGGCAAATCACTTAACCCTGTTTGCCTCAGTTTGCTCATTTAGAAAATGATCTGGAGAAGGACATGGAAAACCACTCAAGTATATTTCCCCAAGAAACTCCAAATGGGGTCATGAAGAGTCAGACTGGACAAAAATGACTGAACAATAACAACTATCACCAGGTAGCAAAACTTCTGGTGATAAGCCTCTGAACTGACATTGAGAAGGGTATAGAAGGAGGCAGATTACTGGTCTTTCACATCTCTTAGTAAATGCTCTGAGATGAGTTTCTTTTTTTCATTAGTCAGGGAATATAACAGAAAATTAAAACATAATGTGCAAAATTGACATAATTGAAACAATATTTACCACCTCATTGAAAATTTGGGATGAATCAAGCTCATCTTTGATCTCAAGTTGTTAGAGACATAGGCTGCTGAGAGGACCAAGAAAATTTCTAGCTTGAAACATGTTCTTTAAGAACTTCTGGGAGTACCAACTTCTGATCTGCTGCTGATGCTAACTAGTGGAAATTTAAACTGTAGGATCCCTGAAGTTTTCAGCACTATGCAGGTCAGATATTGATCTCTACTTATTTATGAGTCTTTCTTCTTTATCCTCATTGTGTAGTTTAAATTAGTTTTTCACACTTCCTAGATCTATTTGTGGCTCATAATCTCAAAGTCAAAATATAGAAATCTTTGAGCATGGATCTAGGAAAGCACAATCTAATCTGATCAAGTTCAGGATTATAGAAGAGATAGAAGTAGTTCATAGGCCCAAGATATGATGGCCTATTTAGATGGGCACATCCATTAGTTAGTGGCATTTTGCAAAGACCAGTCCAGTTTAGGTACTCTAGGTAGGAACAGAGAGTTATCATCTACCCTTTTAACCATCCCAATCAACCAAAACCAGAGGTCTTTTAAAGTACTTACCACCCCCATCCCAGAAGTTAACAATCAATTCAATAGTGGATCTGGCCCTGGTTCAAAGCTGCCCTCATTGATTATTGGAAGGTGAACAATCCATGCCTCATTTCTATGCAAAAATCTAAGTTCTGGGCCCAGGTCAAAATGGTTGTAGCCCCCACAGGTCAACAACATTGGGACACAAATAGAGGTGATTTATAAAAGAAGGGCATCTGGCTGGAGCCCAGACCTAGGCTGCCTAGCCATGAGACCCAGGCAAGGGATTTGTCACCTTCCCTGTTGAAACTCATGAACATCTAATCCCCCAGTTAGATTCTACCTCTTACTCAAGGAATGATAATCAAGTAAAAATCAAAATTATCATTGTTCATGGGAACGCTTAACAGCCCACTTTTGACTTCCCTCAGAATAATAGAGACTCAGACTCATAAGCTGCCTAATTGAAGGCTAGCTTGTCTTGCTACTATTCTCCAACTTCACATACCCGGGCATACCAGCTCTACACCACTGTGTCCCAGTCCTATCTCACTCTATCCTTCTGTTCTCCTCAATAAACATACCATTTTATTTTAATCATTTAGATTCAAATATTAGACTTTTGTCTCAAACACTTTAATGTTTTTATAATCATGGATATCTGATACTTACAAATCAATTCAGGCTCTACCAGTTTTTTCTCTGGAGATGGGTAGTACTTTTAATCATAAGTCCTACTGAATTGTCTTGAATTGCTGAGAATAGCTAAGTTATTTGTAGTAGATCATTATACATTATTGCTATTACTGTGTACAATGTTCTCCTGGTTCTACTAATTTCACTTTGTATCACTTCACATACATCTTTTCAGATTTTTCTGAGAGCAGCCTGCTCTTCATTTGTTAAAGCACAATAGCATTCTATCACAATAATATACAACAACTTGTAAAGCCATTCTCGAATGGATAGATGTTTCCTCAATCTTCAGTTCTTTGCCACCACAAAAAGAGCTGCTATAAATGTTTTTTGTACACATAGATACTTTTCTTTTCTTTTTTTTAATCTCTTTGGGATAGAGAATTGGTCAAAGGGTATGCATGGTTTTATAGGCCTTTGGACATAGTTCCAAATTGTTTTCCAGAATTGTTAAATCAGTATACAACTTCACAAACATTACCTTAGTGTTTTTAACTTTTCTACATGCCCTCCAACATTTGTCATATTGCTTTTCTGTCATATAAGCCAATCTTATAGGTGTGAGGTAGTAGCTCAGAGTTGTTTTAATTTGCATTTTTCTAAGCAATGATGACTTAGGGCATTTTTATATGCCAATAGACAGCTTTGATTTCTTCATCCAAAAACTGCCTTTTCATATCCATCTTTGATCATTTATTAATTGAGGAATGGCTCTTATTTTCTATAAGTTTGACTCAATTTTCCATATGTTTGAGAAGTGAAATCTTTGTCAGAGAAACCCATGGTAAATATTTCCCCCCACGGTCATGATTACCAACTATGTATTTCCCTCCATCTTATTTTCCTACTGTTTACCCTCCACTCTCTCTCCTTTTACCTTGTGCATTCTCAAAAGTGTTTTGCTTCTGATTTTTACTTCCCTCAAACTATCCTCCCTTCTATCAACTCCATCCCCCCCATCCTCTTCTCCTTTTACTTTTCTGTATGGTAAGATATATTTCTACAGTCAAATGAGTATGGATATTATTCCCTCTTAGAGCCAATTTTAATGAGACTAAATTTCACATACTCCCCTCTCCCCCCACCACCACATTTCCCTCTTCACTATAAAAACTCTTTCAGGCTTCTTTTGTGTCAGAAAAAAAAGATATTCCATTCTATTTCTCCCTTTTCCCTTTCCCCCAGTGCATTCTTCTTTCTCATTCCTTAATTTTATTTTTTTTTAGATAATCATTTTATCACATTCAACTCACAGCTCTGCTTTCTGTCTATCTATACTCTTTCTAACTGCCCAAATAATGAGAAAGCTTCTAAGAGTTATAAATATCATTTTCCCAGGTAGGAATATAAACAGTTTTACCTTATCAAATCCCTTAGGATTTTTCCTTCTTGTCTACCTTTTAAAGCTTCTTTGTGTCTTGTATTGAAAGTCAAATTTTCTGTTCAGCTCTGGTCTTTTCATCAGGAATGCTTGAAAGGCCCCTAATTTATTGCATGTCCATTTTTCCTCTGAAAGACTATGTTCAGTGTTGCTGGGTAGATGATTCTTGGTTTGTAATTCTAGCTCCTTTGCCCATCAGAATATTATATTCCAAGTTCTCTGATTCTTTAAGGTAGGAGCTGCTAAATCTTGTGTTATCCTGACTGTGGGTTCATGGTCTTTGAATTGTTTCTTTTTGGCTGTCTGCGATATTTTCTCCTTGACCTGGGAACTCAGGACAGCTTTCCTTGATAATTTCTTGAAAGATGATGTCTAGGATCTTCTCTTGATCATGACTTGCAGGTAGTCCAATAATTCTTAAATTATTTCTGCTGGATCTATTTTCCAGCTCACTTGTTTTTCCAATGAGATGTTCACATTTTCTTCTATTTTTTTTCATTTTTGGGTATTGTTTTATTGTTTCTTGATTTCTCAATATATATATATATATATTGCCATTTTGCCAATTCTGCATTTTTAAGGCATTCTTCTCTTCATTGGATTGTTGTGCCTCTCTTACATTTGACTATTCTATTTTTAAAGTGTTATTTTCTTCAGGTTTTTGTTTTGCTTTGTTTATTTGTTTGTTAGCTTTTTGGTGTGTGTGTGTGTGTGTGTGTCTCCTTTACCAAGCTGTTGATTCATTTTTCATCATTTTTTTGCATCACTCACATTTCTCTTCCCATTTTTTCTTCTCCCTGTCTTACTTGATTTTTAAAATCATTTTTGAGCTTTTCCATGTCCTGAGAACAATTCATATTTTTCTTTGAGGCTTTGGATGTAAGGGTTTTGACTTTGTTGTCTTCTTCTGAGTGTGTTTATTAGTCTTCTTTGTCACCATAGTAACTTTCTATTGTTACAATTATTTTTTTCTGTTGTTTGCCCATTTACAGACTATTTCTTAACTTTTGACTCTGTGCTAAAGTGGGGCTTTGCTTCCTGAGTGGAGGAGACATTGTACCAAGCTTCAGGATTTTTGTGCAGCTGTTTTCAAAGGTAATTCTGTTGACCTGTAAGTTTTTGGTTCTTTCTAGTTGGTATGATCTAGGGAGTGGTGTCTTCACTACTGTCCTGAACCATGCACTAATTTGTGAGTGACTACAAGAACTCCTTTCAACCCTGAAACTGTGACCAGCATCTCTGCTCCCTTTTGGCTACAAGCTCTCATATGACAGTGCTCCTCCTCACACTGGGACTAAGACTCAGGACTGTGATCTAAGCATAGGTAATCTAATAGAGTCCTGCCCCTAGTGCCAGAAAATGGATCCCTATAAATCTCTTTCTGACCCATTGTCTGATCTCCTTACCATCTGTGAGCTGAGAGGTCTGGAAACCACTACTACTGCCACTGATTCAGTCTCCTTGAAGCCTGTTCCTGGTTTGCTGGGACCAAGTCTTTACTGGCACAGCCTGCACTTCATTCTCACCCTGGTGCAACAAACCTTCCTCCCAACCTTTTAAGTTGTGTTGGGCTGGAAAATTGTTTTACTCTATCTTTTTGTGGGTTCTTCCACTCTCTAATTTGTTTAGAGTCATTATTTAAAGGTATTTGGAAGGGTTTGGGTGAAAGTTCAGTTGAGTGCCTGCCTTTATTTTGCCATATTGTCTCCACCAAGAGTCAGCTTTTAAAGGGCTCCCAATACCAGAAAGAAGAGAAAGACCCTTCAGAGACCTGAGCAAGGTAGGACATGATTAGGCTTGTGTTTTAAGATTCACTGGTCTCTGTAGAGTATGTATTAGAGAAAAGAAAGATTTAAAGCATGAAGACCAAATAAGAAGCTGTTGTTAGAGTCTAGAAACAAAATTATAGGTATCTAGACTAGAGTATTCCTTTGTGAGTTGGGAGAGAGGGATGAATGCCAAAATGTTGGGGAGGTAAAACTGACAAGGTTTGGCAACTGATCTGATATAGGTTTTAAATTAATGGGAAAAGTCAGGAATGACTCTGAAGTTCTAAAATTAAATAACTAGAAGATAGTGATATCTTCAATAGAAATAGCAAAGTTAGGATGAGGAATGGATTTTGGAAGAAACCTAATAAGTTATTGTTTGGGCATATTGAGTTTGCAATGCCTAGAGAAAAGCCTTGTCAATATATCTAGGCAGTTTATGGTGTGGAAATGGAATTTAGGAGTGACATTAGGACTGGATATATAGATTTGTGAGACATTTGTATAAAGATGTGTTTAGAGGAAAGGAGAAGATATCCTAGGACATAATTTTGGTCTATCCCTATCCTTGAGAGTGGGGCATGAATGATGAAATATCAAAGAAGTCTGAAAATTGTAGCCAGATAACTTAGAGGAGAAATTGCTTTTGTGCATCATTCATTTTGAAGCGGACTAATGGCATTATGTGGTGATGTCTTGACTTGTTCATGAATTAGATTTAAGTGAAGCAGAGTTGCACAAAGTCACCAGTCTCACTTTCTCTTTCAGAGTCATAGAAGTTCAGTGGCAAAACAAAAGTCAAGATGACTGGTGATGGCTCAGAATGCAGTGAATGACTTTGACATCTTCAATGTGCAAATGAAGCTCTAAGAGCTCTACAGCACCTACTTCAGCTGCCTTCATGGTGATTGGAACAAGTTATTCTCATCCACCATTCTACCAGGGAAGTCTTTATAGGCTTAGGATAGACATCCCCCAACTCACCAATAGGTTTGAGGCCTTTCAGTTACCCTCAGCCTGATTTGGCCTGTCTTCCAAGATGATTTTAGTAGATTGTGTCCACTTTCCATAATATAGGTTCTTAGAGCCACAGATAAGAGTTATGTGGCAGGTGGTCACCAAAGGTGAATGAGCAACCCTGAATAGGGCTTGGTATGACCTCACATTAGAGATACTGGTTCTCCCTGAACACCCCATAAACCTCAAGAGGAGAAATCCAACAAAGCAATCCTCTCCCCAACTTATTCAGGAGATTGACCTTATGAGATTTGAAGGTTCAGATGATTTTGGATTACCAAAGAGTCTCCTAGTAGTATCTTCAGAATAGTAGTTGCTGATGGCAGCATCAGCAACAAGAGCAAGGACAAACCATGCACACTGAACAAAGGCATTTTCAGAACTCTTAAAGGAAGCCAGTCAGAAAGTGACAATATAATTAAAGGTATCTTCATGAAGACACCATGGGGGGAAAAATGTGGGGGGAAACACTTTCAACATCTGGAATCTGTGAGTTACCCTCTGTTGCATATGGTCTCTAAGTTTATACCCAATATTTCTAGGAAACTATATACTGAAAGTAAGGGGCTGTACTAACTATTCTTTCTATATCATCTTAGTAAATACCTGTTTTAAAATGTTAACTAAGTCTGCCAGACAGTCAGTGAGGAGTACTGAGGAGGTCTCATGAATGATAGTGGAAAATCACACTCAAACCCTCAGAGTTATCCCTTTTGCCCTAAAGGGATCTGTAGTGAGTCAAGCTCAGGAGAACCAAACTGTTAATTTGAATGGCAATTGAGAAGTAGTCCCAGAACCTATGTTACATTAAAATATTGCTGTATTGATGTCACCTCTATGCTCAAGCAATATCATGGTACAGTATAAATAATTCAAGATAAGCATAAGAAAAAGGCACCTCTTAAAACCAAAATAGAATTACATGTGTGTGCACTCACATGCACAAAGACAGCACTGGTGTTTTTTTCTTTTTAATTAAAAATGGCTGAATCATTAATATGTGTGCACCTTATTTGAATTCATTTGGATTCTTCTTGAAGATACTGGTATCACCTTTCCCAAATGAACCCCACCATTTTAAATTACTGTCTTAGAAAGAGAGAAGGGCCATTGATTACAAAATTATTTAGTGCAAGATGTGCACTGCCTAAATATGTTATGATTGTACACATGGGATGCATAAAGATTAGATAGTGTGCTCTAGGGGCACACTAATACATAGGAACTAAGGATTGCCCCCTTCCAAAGAAGACTTTAATTCCTGCCTTGAAAGGAATAAGGCAAGCATGCATAAGACTTTCCACTGTCTTCTCTGAAAGACAGGGTACTAGACTAGAATTTCCCTATCTACCTCCTTAAATATCACTAATCTAGGTGCATGATTAGTTTAGAACAAAACATCACTTTCCTGGCCAGTACCAGTTAAGATGAAGGGTACCTCAAATGTATACCAACTTGCTTGGTCCTTTCCTAACAAATGCTAGGAACAGAGAAAATAATAACAAATAGTGAATATCAAGTAAATACATTTATCTAAACAGATAACAAACAGAAACCAGAAATTTATATATATAATATTGTACAAAAAACAAACAGATATGAATTCTTTAAATGATAATAATGTGATATTTTGTTAAACCAAAAGAAAACCTGCTCTTTCATCCAAGAATAAATTCCCTGAAGTCTGTAAGGGGAAAGTTGCCAATAAGGGACATGTTGAAGAGTCAGATTCCTCTACTTGTATACCCAAGAGTTTTTCCCCTTCTCCTCCATGGATTCAATTTTGAAGAGATTCTGAATACTTATGTGTCTCTGAAAAAAGAATAATGAATGTCTCTCACCTCCAAAGCCCTCAGATCAATTCCCTCTCTCCCCCATAAAGGAAAGGAGGATTTTATCATTTTTTTCTCCTCCAATGAGAAGATTCTTATGCAAACTTCTACAGGCTTGCCTAGAAAACTGGGTTACACTTAGTAAAAATAAAAAAGCTCTTATTAGCCATTTGCTGAAGGTGAATTTCTTAAACAACTGGAAAGCTAATATAAAAGTTACAAGAGATGACCACAAATAAATATTATTCACTGCTGCTTTTATAAAAGATCAGGTGGACTTTCTGACTCACATACTTTCCTGCATACTCCTTCCTCCTGAGTCCAGAGGGTGAAGATCACAGTTTATATGCACAGTGATCACCATGACCTCAACCATTGAGAAGAACAGGACTTCTTTTCTCTCCTCCTTTTTTTCCTTTAAATCTGAGAAATATGCTTGGGTTTGTTTGTTTGTTTGTTTGTTTGTTTGTTTGTTTGTATTCTGTTCTGTTTGTCCTCAGTTTTGCCAGAGGTGATCCCTACTGAACCTGAGCATTTGAGCCATGGTGAACTTGGAACAGAGATTACAGGTGGGATATTGTGGTCAAATAACCCAGTAGGTGAAAAGTAGAAACCAGGGGACCTAGGGCCCAAGGCTAAAGAGGGCTTTAGATTTGGAACTTGAGAGTAGGAACTGAGTTAAGCTATCAATCTAATTCCCTCCCTTACCCAAAGTATGAGGTGATATATAGGGAGAAGGGGAGATTATGTACCATGTGGTGGGAGATGTGCCTGTATATTTATCATTATCATATTTTGAAGTAAATATTCTATAGTAAAAGTTAATCTGAGAATAGCTAAATGGAACTGGGATGAAGGGACCAACCCCTCTAATTTAGAGAACACCATCTGTGGGATTTTGAATCATTTGCAGAGACCCTATATACTCTCAAATCTGCTTAAGGGTATCAGAGAACACTGGGAGAGAACTGAAATAGTATATATCTGGCCTTTCAGATAGTGGAGCTGAGGGTAATTTGTGGGGAACACTGTAGGCAGTGTTACAGAGGTGATGAATGAATGAGATTTCAAAGGGGAAAAAAGAAATAGAAGAGAATCATGTCAAATCTAATGAAGCAAATATTAATAAAGCAGATTAAAAAATAGTTTGTTTTAGGATGAGAAAAGAGAGAATCCTTTTGAAAGCATACCTGATAACTTGCAATAGGAATGGATTCATATGGGAAAAATGACTTTAATTATTAACACATAAGGGTTCCTTATAAGCCTTATTTTATAATAGTTGTTCCACATATTAGGGTGTCATGTATCCAGAGCAAAATAGGGGTAAAACAAACAAACATGTACACACACACAAAAAAAAGAAACAAAAAACAAAACATAAGGTCTAGGCAAATCAACACGGCCCCTCTGAGGTTAGAGAGGTTATCTTTGAAGTTTAAGACACAAGTTTTCAACTTAATTCATTCTCTTTTTTTTCTACCTCAATAGAATGCTTTACACTGTACATTTTCCAAAATGGAAGCCCAAGAGGGGAGAAAGGCACAAATATGCATTTTTTATATAGACCTGCTGAGGTTTGTCCTCTACTAAAGTCATCCTTTTTTCTATCTTTTTTTGTTGTTGTTGAATGAAGCTTTCAAGAATTCTAGGCCACCTCTGTGCCACAACGCAGTGAAAAACTAGGACTTTAGTGGAGGACAAACCTCAGTATCTAAAATGCATTCATGTGTATTTATTTTTTTCCCTGGATTTTCATTTTGGAATGCTTTGAAATAAAAATGCACCATTATTTGTTGTTGGTTATTACTAAGTTAGGCGCTTGATATACATTGCCCACTGCATTCCCATCTGCTCATCATGTCTAGCTTTAAAGTTTATTTACTTACCCTGAACTTGCTGTAGCTGGCATAGGGATAATGAATAGTATAGGTAATATTGGAACATAGCTAAAGCAACAAACACTGCTTATAAAAATGGCCAAATAAACTTCACATGAAATAAGACGACAATACCTCTGTTAAAATAAAACTTTAAATTATGCTTATCTAAAGGGAGGAAAGCAATGTAAATGCATTTAAAGGCATACACAGTACAAAGAAAAAAAAACTAAAAGGATTAGCTTAGTGAAGATCACAGTCTCCTTTTACTTAAATTTACCAGTATTTCTTTTTTGGGGGGAATTCAGAATTTCAGACTTTTTCAGTTCATTGGACTTGTGCATCACAATATTGTACTCCTCAAAATTTTCATATTAAATATATTTCATTTTAACAATATTGAAACATTCAGTATTTCAGAAAATAAACATGAATAAGCATATAATAAACATAAATCCATGAATAACATCAGAAAAGTTCACTAAGACAGATGTATAAATCATGGACCATGTGAGCTGGATGGATCATAAATGGGATGAAGCATGAAAAGTTTTCTTCTTGAGATGGACATTGGGTTGTTATGTGAAGGATTCCATAAACTTGAGATAGCAATAAGCAGCATGAAGACTTCCTGTGCATGAGATGGATGAAAAAATGTTTGGTGCTTCATGTCATGTTCTGGAAAGAACAAGTCTGACAAACATAGAAGCTCAGGAAGAAGAAAAATTAATCCTCTTACACCAGGGGAGCTTAGTAGAGTTGGAAGGAGATCAGACATAATCAGAGCAGCCAGTATAACATAGTTATCATGGTATTTGTAAATTGCAAAGAACATTGTATTTGGATTTAGTGGGTTAAGGTTTGAATCCCAACTCTTCTATGATGGAGTCACTGACTTGGGTATTTCCAACACACAATGTGAAAGCAATCAAAGAACCATGAGTGGAAATCATGATTTATACAGAGATATGTTTTCTACATGGACAAATAAATTGAGTTTTTATACAAATAATTTTCCAAGAGGTAGCATGAAAACTCAATCATCCTGGAGGTAGATTAATTCATTAAAAAAATAAAGAAGCAAGACATTGTGCTAAATTCTGGAGTTTCAAAGAAAAAATACAATCTTTTATTTCTAGGAACATACATTTTATACATATGCTCAGTCTGCTCATCAAATTAAGGATGATAAGCCATTAAAAAAGACAAAGTTTTGCCTTAAAGAGATCCATGACTTGAGTAATCCATAAATTTAAGAGGTGCTGGGAACTGTAATTTTAAGTGATATAAGTAAGACGACTATTCAACCATGACATTTTTTTTCTAATAGTTGGGAATTGTTGACTAAACTGGAGATCCAGAGAAAGGGGGAATGGTAGCATATTATACCCTGACTATGATGGCAGTATACTTATGACATAGCGAAAATCATTGACAGATTTTTTCCCACCTATTTTGTTTTTGTTTCTCTTTGTTGTTGTTTGTGTGTGTGTGTGTGTATGTATGCATGTGTTGTCTTACATGTACATTGAAAAGATGAAAAGATGAGAGTAGTGAGTGTGAGTGGCTAAAGCAATACAGCTACTGATTCATCTTCCAAAATCATTCTACTTTTAAAGGTACCTCAGACAATGGGTTATCAATCATTTATAAAGTCTTAAAAAGGGAGGGGTGTAAAATAAGGATTCTATATGTTGAGAGATCCAACCAAATCAGTTCAAGTAATCACTTAGGGTGCTGGTATACAGTGGATATTAGAAGAAGAAGTATATTTAATGACTTGATGAACTGAATCACTTCCACTCTTGCATTTTGGACATTGCTAATGATGGCCTGGAATTTGGGGGGGGGGAGGGTGGAATTTAGGGCTGGATATAAAGATATTGTATTCATCTGTCTAGGAATGTTCATTCAACTCATAGGAGCTGATGGTGTCACTGATTGAGAAAATATAGAGAAAAGAGAAGAAAGCCCAGGATGTAGTCTTAGGGATAACAGGAGTTAGTAAGATAATGCAGCAAGAAGAGACAAAGAAAGGTTAGAGACCCAGGATAGAACTTGTCACCCTTCAGCAGAGTTGAGTTAACAGTGTAAAATGCCACCAAATGTCAAAAAATTAAAAGAAGGTTTGAGAAAAGACTTTTAAATTAGTCAATGGAGAGATAATTGGTAACTTTGAGAGAGTATTTCCAGATCACTCATACACTTGCAGAGAGCATTGCCAGTTGAATGATGAAATTAAAAAGCTAAATACAGAGTGTTTAGAAGAGATAGGGAAAAAGTAGAAGCAACAAGTGTACACAACCATTTCAAGGTGTTTGGTAGCTAAAAGGAGGACAGGATAGAAGATGACACCTGGCATGGATGGTTGACATTAGTGTTCTTTTGTTTATTTATTTGTTCTTTTTGTAGGAGAGATTGAAGCATTATTTGTGGATTGATAGGAGGGAAAGAGTCAATAGATGAAAAACAGAAGAGCCTGAAATTTAGAGTGGGGCTAGAAGTTGTTAGTAGAAACAATGCTAGAAAAGTTAGGAGGGCTTTGGGTCAAGAGTTCATAAGGAGTAGATGTTGTGGCATTGCCTTAGGCCAAAAGAACCATCTCATCATCAGAGATTGGTGTAAAGGAGAAGAGAGATGACAGATTATGTCTCTATTTGGCTGGAGGTGGATCACAATGTCAGCACAATGATGAAAAGGGGGAAAAAGAGACCCAGGTTGAATGTCTTTAAATTTCTTGGTGAAATATGAGGTATGATATGAGGTATGATCCTCAAATAAAAGGTCTATTTGGAAGTCATAAATATTTGAAGTACAAAAAAGAATTGGCAATTAGAGGTAGACTGGAATGTATAGTAGGAATAGCACTAGATTTGAAGTAAAATACAGTGGTTAAAGTTCTGATGTTGCTATTTTATATTAATAGGTACTGTAGTGGATAGAACACTGGGGCTGGAGTCAGGAAGAGCTGAATTCAAATCTGGCCTCAGATACTTGTTAGTTGTAACACCCTAGGCAAGTCACTTAACCTCTATTTGCCTCAGTTTCTTCATCTCTAAAATGGTATCATAATTTTGCCTACATCCCAATGTAGATATGAAAATAAAAGCTGTAAAGCAGTCAGCAAACCTTAACGTGCTATACAAATGTCCATTTTTAGCTATTATACATTCCATCCATTACACAAAAGGAATCTTCACTATAATATACCCAGCAAGTGGCCAACTGGCAACCCATTCTACTTTTTGACCACTTTAATTTTTAGAAAGTTGTCAAAATTGTTACAGCTGTTGTTTTTTGTTTATTTGTTTTTTTTTGTTTTGTTTTGTTTTGTTTTGTTTTGTTTTGTTTTGCTTTCCGCTGACTGCACAAGCACCAATTTGTCCTTTGCATCTTCTCAACATTGTTTTGTTTCTAGTTATATCCTTTGGGGCCAAAGAGAACAAATGTAATTCCTCTTCTACATGGCAAGCCTTTATATGCTCAAACATAGCTTTCATGTAACCGTGAGTCATCTTTTCTACAAGCTAAACATTCTTTATTCCCTCAACCTTTCCTCATGTGCCATGGACTCAAGGTTCTTTGTTCTTGTTGCCTTTCTTTGGCCACTCTGCAGCTCAGTGATTTCCTTCTTAAACAGTTGTGGTAGGAACTGATTTCCATGATATCTTTGAGAAGGACATTTAACAGAAAAACAACCAAAAAAACAAAACAAAACACTCCTAAGACTTAAAAACATTGAGTCATTTGCCCAAGGATACACGTTGATCAATCACCAGAGCTGGTATTTGAATGAATATATTCCAACACAGAGGTGAGGAACTTGAGGACAGGAGGCCACATGTGGCCATCTCGATTCTCAAGTGTGGCCCTTTGAGTGAATTCAAACTTCACAGATCAAATCCCCTTAATAAAAGGATATATTCAAAGGGCCACACTTAAGGACCTAGAGGGCCACATGTGGCCTCTGGGTCACAGGTTCCCCACCCCTGTTCTAATAGAATCTAACAGAATCATCACCTTATAATATATTTTTAAACTAAGTGACCTCAGACAATCAAATAGAGTGAAGAGACAGGCAGAATTCCAAAAGCACAAAACCCTGAACAGTCTATCTAAGGAGAAGCAAACAGCCCTAAACCATTCCAAGATCCCCAGAAATTGTGGACACTACAATGCAAACTGGTCCTTAAAATGATAACCATTAGTCATCAAAAAAATTTTAAGTCATACTCAGTTTCCTCCTGTCATTAAAGGCCAGGCAGGATACATGTTAGAATGATTATCATTTGAAAATGGTTGAAAAAACTGCTTTTTTCTTTAAAGGGGGAAAGATCAGCTCTCTATGGAAAGTTGATTAAATTGAATTTCCCCTTAAATGACAGTTACCTACCTGCCTTCAAATTACCTGGTATTTACTACAAATATAATTTATATTTATTTGTATGTGTGTAGAAATATTGCTTTACCCACTTAAATAGAGGTTCTTTTAGAATAGGATTTATTTCATTTCTGACCTTGTATCCCTCATGCCCAGCACAGTACATGGAATATATTAGGTACTTAACAAATGAATATGGATCAGTTGATAGAAATATGACATAAAAAAAATCATCTGAGCATTCACTTTGGGGCAAAATCTATCTTTAGAGTACCCTAATTAGCCATCTTCTTTAATGTATTTAAATCTCAAATTTAAAAATTTTAAAAAATTTATTTTTATTTTAATTTAAAATCTACACACAGTTTATTGTTAATAAATTAGTTACATAACATGAATTTCACCTGTACCTCAGTGGCTTTATGGCTTTAATCAAGCTTTAAAAGTGACTTGCATCTCAGGAACAGCTTTGAAAATTGGACACTTAGCTCATTCTTTCACAGTTGATACTAATTAAAGAGCAATAACAATATCTTGAGACAGAAGAAATAACTCTCTAACATTAATATTATGAAAAAATTGTAGATTTAAAAACTATTTGGCACATATTTTATTGAATTTGTAAAAAAAAGGAAGTAATATTTATGAGTATTTTACCTGACCTCACAACTCAGCATGCATTTCCCATTTATTCAATAAATAGCATTAATAACTACAACTTTATGAGTGTAATTTCATTTTTCTTTAGTTGAAATTACACAGGAGATAACTATGTTTCTTCATCAAGAGTCAATGCAGATACTATTACTTGATGTTTGTTTATTTTATGTAATCACTCATATTTGTGGGCAAATGCACAAGATAGGATGATTTTAACATTCCAGAGCTTATAGAATTATTTTTTTTTCCTTCTGTTGAGTAAATTTGTAATGCTCTTTATCTAGTTAAATGTACATCTGTGTTGTTAGAGAAAGACAGTATGTAATCATGTTTCACATATTGGTTTGGACTTTTACCAGCACTCCTGAGATAGATAAGTAGATTGTTCATGAAATTCATTTTGTCTTCTGCATTTTCAGGAATTTTTCAGTTAATGGAGTTTAGAGAGAATGTAGAGCCTGAGGGAAAAACAGACAAAATTTATAAAAGTTTCAATTATAAGTGTATTTTCAGTTTAATAGACAGAGTTTGAAAATTGGGTACCTTTTTTTTAGCAGAATATATTATCAGTATTTCTAGTTAACAAAGTGTAAATTTAACATCTGCAAATCATTGAATTGATAAATAATCTTCAATACTGTGTCATTATTTTTGTTGTTTAATTTTCAGCACAAGAAACACCTATTATGTATAGGAAGTTCTACACAATCCTGGGAGAAAGAAAGGTGGAAAACAACAAAACCCTTGTCTTTAATGATCCTATACTATTGTTAAAAAAAAAAAGATGAGACATATATAGATACATAAACCATGTTAAAATCACTATATCTATCTATCTATCTTTATGTACATTATAGATAAAAAACATGTGCCTATGTATGTGCATATCTGTATATTGTATATATGCATTATATGTGTGTGTGTATGTGTATTGCTAGATATAGGTATAGCATAGCTGTTGGATATAGATGTGTTTAGATATAGTAGGATATAAATGTATAGCTAGATGATATGGATTTGCATTTCAATGTAAATGTACATGTAGGTTAAATATATATGTAGATTATCTATAAATACAGATACATATGTAAATAGATTTAGAGGTAGATAGACCAGAAATATAATTTTCTTGCTGTGTGTCATTTCCCATATTATTGCAGAACAATGATTGTTCTGAAACTTAAATAGTTAATTGAATCACTGAGAGGTTAAGGGACTTGTCCAGAGTTTTACAGTGTGTCTCAGAAGTGGAACTTGAACCTGGGTCTGCATAATACCAAGGCCAGCTCGGTATGCCACAAAGCCTCTTGGGATACGAACACAAATTAGAATAAAATCAGTACATTGAAGAGAAGCCTACAATGAGAGATGACAGGAGATGGATTTAAGGGAAGAGTTTTCTTCCAGATATGAAGGCAAGGATCATCTAGTCATAGATATAAAACTGGAAAGGACTCATGAAACCCAATTTCTTCATGTTATAGATGAGGAAGCCAAAGCCTAGAAGTTGGAGTGGGAAGACATAGGGGAGAGGAGGAGGGACCTGAACTGGACATTGAAGGAAGAGCAAGACTTTAGTAGGCAGATCAGTGGAGGAAATGCTTTTAAACAGCTTGCCCAGATTTAAATTTTGTCTGTTTCAGAGTATAGGAATGCTTAGGATACATTCACAAATTGAGACAAATTACTCATCCAAATAATGTATTTTCCAATGCAACTAAATGTTTTATTCCTTTATAGATTAGTTTACACTTCATAAACCTTTTTGTTTCATGACATTAAGAAAGAAATAGGCAATATTTTTAAATTCCTCTTTCTAAAATAATGAATTTGAAAGTAACTGAACAGTTATTCCCAGGTATAATTGTTGCAATTATAGACCTCTCTTAAAGAAAAATGTTCTGAACGTGTTGCAAGGAAATAATATGTAAATTCTGATTTGTTGCCAGACTTCTTTCAAAAATATGCCAAATTTGAGTTGTGTTTTTTAAAATTTAACTGCAATGAACTGTTTATCCTTATAACAACAATGATATCAACAACAAGAGAGTGACACAGAGAGAGGTGCTATCTTACTGGTATGGAAGCAGCTATAGCCTCCCTTTTTGCACAGCTCACCTACCATTGCTCTTTGATTGAGACAACAAGATATTCTTTGCCTAAGGTCTAAACCTCTTAGTTAGCTAAGCTCATTCTCTCCACCCATAAACTCAATATTCACATTCTGTTCAAAGAAAAAAAACACTGTTGGCTAGTAAAACTAATGGACACATATATAGAGGTGCACATATATGTTTGTGAGTACACTCACAGAAACAGATCTATCTATCTATCTATCTATATATACATACACATAGACACATACATACACATGTATGTCTATATATCTCTAATTATTTATCTATCTATAGAGAAAGTGACTTACATATGTAAGCATGTGTCAAGAGCAACAGTAATTTGACCAGTGATTTCATTGAAAGGTGAGACTAAAATTCAATCTATCAACATAGATTGGTACTTTCTTAGCAACTTGGAGGCTTAGAAAATATTCTACAGAACTGAGGTTGAATGACTTGCCTTAGGTCACATAGCCAGTATGTGTCAGAGGCAGGATTTGAACCTCAGTTTACTTAACTTTGAGATTGACTCTCTATCCCTAGAGCAAGCTGCTTTTCTATATGTTTTAAGTCTAATATGAAAGGAAATTGGTTCAATGGAACTGGTATTTCAGAGGGCAGAATGGAAGAGAAGGGAAGAGTAGGCTTATAGGATCATAGATTTAGAGTTGGAAGGGACCATAGTGGCCCATCAAGGACAACCCTCTCCTCTTACAGGTGAGGCTACTGAAGCGCAAAATGTTTATATGCTTTGCCCAAGGTCACAGAATTAGTAAGTGTCTGAGACAAGATTTGAACCCAGGTGTTCTTGGCATATATTAAGTGCTGTGAAATACTTAGGCTTTTGCTCCTCATTTCTACCCTTAGTAAACCAGTGCCCTACCCACTGTACCATATTACATTCCATTACATATAGACACTACAGAGATGAGGCTGGCATAGATAAGAGGCAGTAAGTAATAGGAGGGAATGTTAGCCTACATCAGTGGTCATATTTTATATGTAGTTTTCTATATATAATCATTGCTCTGGGAAGAACAAGCAGAGTTGTAAGCAGGCAGATTTCAGCTCCATAAGGCCAGAGAGGAATTGCCTGACAGAGCTCTAAAGATGGTGCCAGCTGTTTTGGGAGGCATGGACTTTTTGTTGCTGAAGGTTTTTCAGTCAGTCAGTCTACATGTATTTATTAAGCATTTAACTTTGTGTCAGGCGAATGCTGTTGGAGATGCCATGTAAGGGATTCTCAGCCAGTTAGGTGGTTGACAGAATGAACTTTTATGATTTTTCTAACAGTAAAAATTCATAATTTTATGATTTATAACAGCACAGTGGAAAGAGCTGGGACTAAGTTACGATGGTGTTTCAAATTCTGTCTTTGTCAGTTACTACTTATGTGATCTTAAACAAGGTCTTTAACCCCTATAGGCCTCTATTTCTTTATCCTAAAATGAGGGTTTGGGCTACATGTATGATCCTATAATTCCACAACTGAAAAAAGGGAACAAATTCTACATTTCCATACATTACTTAAATGGCCTAACACCCTCTTTGACTTTTCAATTCCTGTCTTAACAAAGTTGAAATTAAAGGCTGCCTTGTAGCTTTCCTTGATTCTCTCCCAGTCTATAATGCCTTATTCCTCCCTTCAACTTCACATAACACTTTACCTACCCCTCTCAAAGGCACTAACCATATGTAATGCTATATACTAGGTACCTGTATCATATCCCTCTACTGATCTTTCAAATCTGTGAGGTTCAGGACTTACTTAAATCCTATTTAAAACTGTGTATCTCCTCTAGCACTCAGCATAGTGATCTGTACCCCACAGGCAGATTAATGTTATCTGACCACTGGCAGACAGCTTAATGAATGCTAGCTGTACTGAATTGGTTTTGAATTGAATGTTGCATAAGGAGAAAACTTATTTTCACCAAATTCAAAGTATGAAAACATGGACTTTTGTTTGTTTACTTGTGTTTGTTTTGTTTTGTTGTTATAGCACAGATATTCTCCTTGGCACTTATCTCAGGAATGAATAACACAAATCTAGCCTGCTACAATTTCTCTTATAGCATTTATTTAATGTTGTTTATTCTCATTCAACCTTTGTTAGCAAGTTTTTGTTTTTATCCCTTTCATTACTACTTAGACCAATAAAAATGTAGTTATTACTATGAATTATTTCATTTATTGATTTGAGCAGCTTCCAGAAGCTTCCTTCTTTGTTCATGATTTTCTTTATAAGTGCAAAGGATCTTGAAGGATACTGCTGGTGAGGCTATCAATTTAGCTAGTATACACATGTGGAGAGGGGTATAATACCGTATTTTCTCTTTTTTTATACTCTCTTTTCTGAATTGATTTAATTAAACTAATTTAGATCAGAACGGAATTCTTTTTTTAAACAATCATGAATCCTTGCTGTTTATTAGGAGCCACAAAGGATGGACCTTCATTTCAGTTCAGTCCAGGTGTTTTTATTGTTGTTGCTGTTGCTGCTGCCATTTTTGTTGTATGGTGGTTGTGGTGGTGGAGGAGGAGGAAGAGGAAAAGAAGATGGTGTTTCTTCCAAATCAGTTATATCTGATTTCATAGCATTAAAAAGGAGGCAGTTAGCATTTAATTTATATAAAGCCTTTCTTCTTGTGTAAATATTTCCCCAAAAGTATAAGCATTCTTTTTCACATTGATTTATGTTCCGCACAACAGCAAATATATTCTCTAAAACAGTGGTATCAAATTAAAACAGCAATGGAACTCTGCAGTCATATATGGACTCAACCCCCCACCCTCCACATACTAAGGGTAAAGTTATTTATTTGTTTATTTATTTATTTTGTCAAACATTTCCCAAATTCATTATAATCCAGTTTGGCCCAACTCCCTAACTCACTGTGGTAAGAGAGCTATAAGTCTGACACCTTTGTTCTAAAACATTATGCTCCATTCCACAGTTCAGCACTTATTTTCCACCTACTGTGGATACATTATTAATGTTAGGCTGTATTAGTCTTTTCAATTAACAATCAATGAATTACCTTAATCAATATGAATTTCTAGGTTTTGATGTTGTTTGTTTTATATTTTGTTTATTGTTTTTGTTTGTTTTATCCAACTTCAATCTCACAGAGACCATTTTTTTTCATCTTTGTTGATTATTTCTCAGGTATAAAATAATGTGTCTGTTTTTCCAAGCTTAGGGAAGCTATATAGAATAGTGCGAATCAATAGTGACTGTGGAGTCCAAATCTGCCTCTGATGCTTACTAGCTACGTAATCTTGGAAAAGCTTTTAATCTTCTTGATCTTTAATTTCTATATGTATAAAAGGGAGTGTTCTTTGCATGATTTTCTAGTTCTGGGTCTAAAATTGTGTGACCTTAAACCTTTTGTCAAATAGTTGAGTGGCATCATGTCATAGCAGAAAAAGGACCAAGGAATCAGGAAGACAAGGGTTCATGAACTGTCTCTCATGCATAATAGTTATGTGTGAGCCTTAGTAAGTCACTAAAATCAGTGCCATAGAGAATACTCTAAGATACAGAGAAGTGTGATCTGATTTTTACGGAGGAAATTTCTAAGGCAGGAGTCCCCTACATTGATGACATCACATGTCTTGACTTAAACAAAAAAGTAGACAAAATATTGATTAACTAAGAGATAATTGGAACTGGAGTGGGGAAGGGTATAATTCTAATCACAACACAATTGCCAGCATGTGTACTTAAACATTCCACAAAAGTCCTGTCTGGGCCATTGCCATTTTATTTGCAGAAGGAAAAACTACATGATTTTATTGAAATGTTTATTTGAACTTGAGTCCCTTAAAATTAAAAATGCAACATTTTACTTGTTTTTTTGTGGGTGGTGGGGAGCAAGAAAGTGCTATTGTACATTGCAGCATTCATGTTTAGTAGCTCTGAATACAATTTCATTTGTCTCTAAATAAAAAGAAAAGTAATTTTTCATCTTGTAACATCTGCATTATCCCTTTCTTCATTACAAAATCTATTTTATAACCTTGGGAAAACATTCTACATTGATATTGACAGCTGGCAAGTAATTATATTTAGCATGTTAGGTTTCAATTTGTTATTTCTTTTATTCCTTATAGCCCTGCTTATAGTAAGAAATGCCTAAAATAACCATAAAACTTCTTGTAATATTATTATAAAATTAATAATATTATTAATAACAATTGAGTTAAATACTAGTTACTTAGATCTCATGTTGACCACAGATAAGTCTTTGGCAAAGTCTATGGAGGGAGAGCTATTCTTTCATAGAAGGTATTCCTATCAGTTTGCTTGAATTCAGTTTTGGAACTCAAGAAACCTTATGGGTAACCTTAAGCTCCATTATTCAATTCCCTCTGCTCCTTTAAGGGAAGTGTTGGTTTATAAGCAAAGTGATAGAGGTTGAATATTTGAAATTTAAGGACTTTTATAAAACTTGGCCATCTATCCTTGCTTAAGATCATGTTTCCATTCTTCACAGACTCAGAATTAGAAATATAGATTAAGAGCCAAAAGTTACCTTAGAATTCCAGTCCAACCCCTGATTTTACAGATGAGAAAACTGAGGCGCAGAAAATTAAAGCAATAAAATAAAAAAATAAGTTTTTTAAAGAATAACATTTCTGGGGCAGCTAGGTGGCACAGTGGATAGAGCACTGGCCCTTGAGGCAGGAGGAGCTGAGTTCAAATCCAACCTCAGACACATAACACTTACTAGCTGTGTGGCTCTGGGCACGTCACTTAACCTCAATTGCATCGCCCCCCCCATGAAAAAAATAATTAACATCTAAAAATAATTAATAGCTGTAGGAATATTAATTTGGGAATTTCAAGTATTTTACTTTTGTCTATGGTTGTGTTTTTCTGAGTATTTTAGTCAACTGTCAGATACACAGGATCACAGTTTTGCAGCTAAAGTTGATTTCAGAGGACATTATCTGCCTTCTCATTTTATAGATTAATAAAAATCAGTCTAAAATGGTTAAGTGACTAAGCTAAGATAACATAGGACTCTGTTTTGTATCTCCAGTTTTCAGGAATGCAGCAATACTTTAGGAGGAAGGAAAGAAGGAAGGAAGGAAGGAAGAAAAAGAAGAAGGAAGAGAAATACTTATAGAAGGGTGTTATTTGCAGAAAAACAGGGCTCTAGTTTTCTTTTCTGAATTGTGGATATGAGACAGAAGTCCCTGACAAATAGACCATTATGGGGGAAGTGAAAGTGGATGATTCTCAAAGACTCTATGTGGCAAACTGAAAAGTCTTCATTGTTTTATAAGCATCATGGTGGAATGAATGTGGGATTGTGAATGTAGGTAAAGTTGACTGCGATGGAAATATTTTACTTGTAGTGAGTGATGTGCAGCAGCTGTAAAGTAAATTCTGTTAAAATGTAACAGACCACACATCTGGAGAGACATTGTTGCACAGTGAGCCATACAGAGGCTTATAGGGCTGTGTTTTGTTATTGCAGCTGTGGTGCAAAGCACAATATGTCACCTCACACAGACACACAAATCAAACTACCTTGCAAACTCTTCAGCTGGGACACAGGTGACCCAAGATTTTAATATGAACAGTTCCAGTTTCTAGAATGGTCCTAAAGCTTTTATTCAAAAACATCCCTATGTCATCAGAAGGGCAAGTAACATCATCTCCTCCACTCTCCTTTTGTTTTTTTTCAGATGTGCAAAACTGAGACACAGAAATGTTAAGTGGCTTCTTTGGGGTCAAACACCTATATAATCTTTTAGGCAAAATTCAATCCCAGGCCTTCCTGACCCCAAGTCAAATCCTATAATCCTTACATCAAGGTATCTCTCCAGCAAATGCACTATTTTAAAGACTCCTCTTCCAAATAACAATTGTTTAGAAATTCAACAAACATGCCTTAAGTACCTACTTTGTGAAAAAGTATTGAATAAGGTGTTGATGTGTAGGAAATATTTTGAACAGATACAGTCCCTGCCCCCAAACAATTTATGTTGTTGAAGGGGGGATATAGGAGGGAAGTCAAATAATTACAATATAAAAATAATAAGAGGCATTGTCATATAGTAGATAGTGAGCTGACCTCCAAGTCAGAAAGTTCTAGGTTCAAATTCTGCCTCTGACACATTAGAATACTAGCTGTATTATCTCAGGCAAGTCATTTAATCTCTCAGTATCCAAAGCAACTCTCAAGCCTGTAAACAATAGAGGTGTCAGCCTCTAATTGGTTTATGTATCCAGGATTTTCATAAACTTAAAAAAAAAGGATAATTACATGAGAAGCGCATAAGCAAATTAACATGAGATCTAAATAAAGAAAGGTCAATACTGACAAGAGGAATCAGGGGAGGTTTTCTGTAAAATATGATATCTAGGTTAGGCTTTAAAATTTGGGTAGAGATTCAACCAAGGTATGGTCAAAAGCATTCTTGGGACCACGTGTCCAATAGAAGTAAGAAAACCCAGATAGAGGGCAAGAGTCACCTTTGGTTGCTCCATAAAGACTAAGCAGAGGAAGAATCTGAGGAAAGCTAGAAAGAGAGGATGGGAAGACCTTTCATAGGGTGACCAATCTGTGCCTCACCCACCCCCACATCTCACACTCTGCCTTGCAGATTCTTTTTATATATTGTCCTCTCCCATTAGATTGGGAGCTCCCGGTTCTACCTGTCGTTTATCTCTTTGTATTTCTAGCACAGTATCTTATACATAGTAGGCACTGAATAAATACTGGTTGATGATTAACCTCCTTATTTATGCACACTCCAAATTATTTGGATAATTCTTTTTTTTGCTTCAAGCAAAATATAAACTTTTAAGCAATTAGATACAGAGAAGAGGAAACAGACCAAAGAACAAAATCAAAATGGAGGAAATGGTTGAATAAAGAGAAATATACTTTTACATGGAGTAAGTAAGGGAAATATACCTATACAGCAGGAGTTCTTAACCTTTTTTGTGTGTCATGAACTCTTCTGGAAGTCTAGCAAAGCTTATGGAGACCTCAGGAAAAAAAAAAACAACAGAGGAATAATTTTATAAATTAAAATACAAAAGGGTACTGAAGAGACCTACTTGCATTGAAATGTAAAGTGTAAAAAGTCAAGCCCCTTATACTCCAGGACACCTTCCACTACCTATCCTATGTTGATTGAAATCCTCTTAATCTTTCATTCCATGAATAAAGTTCTTAAAATACAAATATCCTTGAGAGAGGATTAACCAACCTAAATGCATACTGTGTTGCAAATGACTAATGCAGGAGACTTTTCAGAGAGCATGTTTTGAAAGTGGAGTGTTAATGGACCGCAGAAGAGGAGAGAAGGGGAAAAGAGGGCTGTAGGCATCCAAAATAAAATTGCTCAATTTTATCCAACTTTGGCCTTTGACACCATCTTAATTCAGACTTTCAACATCTCACACCAGGATTGGGGCAAAGAGATCCCAGTCGTTTTCTCTGGTTCTAGTCTTATTCATTTCTCATCATCTATCCTGCATACAGATGTCAGAAAAAATCTTCCTAAAGCACTGCTTTCATCACATCCTACTGCTTTGCTTGAGAATTTACAATGATTCATTAGCATTTTTCACTCTGTTCCACAGATTTTTGGGTTCTTTCTGCAAAATCCTGTTATGAGACATTCCAAGAGAAAATCAATAGCTATATATCTGCCTATATGAAATTGGGTATGCATGGAGAATGTTTATTATGTCAGATTTATTTCCTCTCTAGGAAAATAGTTTGAATGCACACACACTCATATACCCACATATTTGTATATGTCTATACACACATACATATGCATATATATGAAGATGCATATACACTCATACATGTATATATGCATATATGTATTGCTCCTGAATCTTCTTGATCTACCTTTATCCTAGAAGTTTTCCATACTACCCGTCCATGCTAGATCTTTTTTTTTGGTTATTTAAAAAGATTTTATGTTCTAGTGTGTTACCTGACCAAATTAAAATGAAAACACTGACATAAATAAAAAAAAATAACCTTTAATTCTTCTGATTTCACAATGCTAGCTTTGGAGCAAGTTCTGACTGCCAGATATTAATAAGGTCACATTTGAAACACGCTAGGCTAGATGGTAAATGAAGTTGCTATTTTGGCTAGAACTCTCAACACTACCCCCCCCAAAAAAAACCCTTAAAAATGTATCAAGCGAAATTTAAGTGGGATAACCAACAAAAGTCACAAGAAGTCATTTTTACATCCCATGACAGATTAGTAAGACAGAGTTCTGTAGACATTGACAAAGGGGCTGACAAAGGAGCTCAGTGCTGTGGAAGTAGCACCAATTATAGACCTTAGAGGTGACAGTAGCGGAGGTGATGATTGAATCGTCCAGTGCCCAGAGATGGTAAGAGAATTGAATACCTGGTCAGAAAGAAATTCTAGCAGGAACCCTTTGCTAACACTGGTTATAAGATCAAGTGACATTTGACAGTTCCTTTGTCCATTACTAAATTCCAATTCACAGTTTCAGGGTGAAAAGTAGCAATTGAGGTCACTCAGGATCAGAGCCCTTATATGGGTAAGAACCAGAGCACAGAACAGAAGGGCAGTGATTAGACTTCTCCCTGGATCACACCACCTTGAAAGCACCAAAAACTCACAGTTCACCAGACATATCTGTTAAAGTAGCAGAACATAAAAGTTAAAAAATCAAGAAAGACATCCCACCACCCCAAAAGGTAAGCATACCTCAACTCTAACATAAAATCCAAAGTCAAGAAATAGACTGGGAAATGAACCAGCAAAACAAAAAGAGAAAGTAAAGAAGAGAAAAGAAATAAAGGAAGAAAGGAAGAAAGAATCTGATTATAAAAAGTTACTATGTTACTAGGGGAGCTCAAGACATAAACTCAGAAGACAATGACATGCAAAGCAAAACCTGAAAGAAAAAAATGCAAATTAGACACAAGAATTCTTAAACAAGCTAAAGAAAGAGAAACAAAAAGAGCAAAAATGATTTTAAAATCAAATAGAGGTAGAGGAACAACTTGGAAAATAAATGAGAACAATGCAAGAAAATAATGAAAAAGAATATGAACAGTAAAAATACTTTTAAAAAAACCTCCTTAAAAATCAGAAATGACCAAATGATAAAAGAAATTCAAAAACTCATTGAAGAAAATAACTTCATAAAAATTAGAATTAGGCAAGTGGAAGCTAACAACTCCATGAGACATCAAGAAACAATAAGACAAAATAAAGAGACTGAAAAATAGAAAAAATATGAAATTATCTCATAAGGAAAACAACTGACCTCGAAATAGATCATATATAAATAATTTAGGAATTATCATACTGCCTGAAAGTTATGATAAAAAATGAGCTTAGACATCATATTTCAAGAAAATATAGGGGAGGATTCTGAGAAGATGATAGAGTAGGTCAGAAAATTCCAAGTTCTCCAGATTTCTCCCACAAACAAGACAAAATAGCATATCAGGGCAAATGTAGAGAGGTAAAAATAAACAAGAGTTGGGTTAGAACATAGTCCTCCTGGAACAACAAGAGAAGATCTGAAGAAAACCCATAAAGTGTAAATACCTCCAGGAAAGTTCTGTTGAGACAGCACGCAGTCAGCCCTGGGGCTTACTGGGTTAGGAGATAGCCTTGGCCCCAGACACAGGAATTTTCACCTCCTGAACCGTATGGGGAGATGTGAGTCTGAGAAGGGGAAGATTGAGAGAACCTTTGCTGATAAGGGACTGCCAAGATGTAGCCCTGGGTGAGAAGGAACCAGCACATGTCCAATGAGTGCAGGAGCAATGGGGCAAGACAGCTGTCGGCTGTGGACACTTACAGAAGAGCAGAGTTCTTGTTTTCAGTTCCAGGCCTGAGGGGAGAAATGAAGGATGACTGAGGCCAGAGACACCATCCCCCATACCCCAGGACTAGAGATGATTACAATAGCAAGCTGCTATGAATTAAAAAAAAATGAGCAAGCAAAGGAAAAAGAACTTGAACATTAAAAAAAAAGTTTTATAGGAATAAAGAAGACTGGGGTTCATCTTTAAAGGAGGATACCTCTGAAAAAAAAAGCCTCACCTACCCCAAGGAGTAACATCAAATGATCACCTGCCCCAAAACAATTTATAAAAAAACTTAAGAGACTTTAAAAATCAAATGAGAGAGACTGAGGAAAAAAAAAGGAAGAACAATCCAAGAAAAAAAATAATTATGAAAAGAAAGTTGGCCAACTGGAAAAAAGAGATCCAGAATATTAAGGAATATAATGATTCTTTGAAAATTAGAATTGGGCAAGAGGAAGCCAGTGAAGTTATAAGGGACCAAGAAATAATAAAACAAAACAAAAAGAATTTTAAAAAATAGAAAAAATGTGAAACATATCATAAGAAAAAACAACTTATCTGGAGAACAGATCAAGAAGAGAAAACATAAGAATAATTGTACTACCTGAAAGCTCTGATCAAAAAAAGAGTCTTGAAGCAATAACATGAGAAATAAATTCAAGAAAATTATCCTAAAGTGTTAGAACAAGAGGGGAAAGTAAAAATAGAAAAAAAAAATCCACCAATCACTACCTGAAAGAGATCTTACGATGAAAACCTACAGTAATATCATAGCTGAATACTAAAACCCCCAGCTCAAGGAAAAAATATTATGAGCAACAAGAAAAAAATTCAAATATGGCAGAGCCACAGTTAGAATCACACAAGACTTAGCAGTGTCAACACTGAAAGACCGTAGTTCTTAGGTCTTATGAAATAGCAAAAGAACTAGGTTGTGGCCAAAAATTTTATACCTAGCAAAGATAAGAATAATCCTGAATGAAAAAAGGCATTCAACAAATCTCCAGACTTTCAGAATTTTATTATAAAAAGACCTGAACTCAATAGAAAAGCTGACATACAAGACACAAGAGAAATAAAGGTAAACCTCAAAGATTAATCACAACAGATTCAATAAATATAGATTGCTCACCTTTTATTTGAAGAAATGTAAACTGTATGTCTAAGATTGTAAAGAAGGGTATAAGTCCTCTAAATTCAGAAAAAAAAACCTAAGGGGATAAGGAGGGGGGAGAAGATTAGAGAGGGATTTTAAGAGGGAACCCTACTCACATCAGATCTGAGTTAAAGTTTAGAGTTTAGAAGGGAATAAAAGTCTTTTAAATTCATAAAGAAATAAAGTGAGGAAATAGGATAAGGGCAAGATAGAAGGGTGTCTGGATTAATGGGAATAGTATAAAGAAGGGAAAACACACATATTTTCAAGGCTATATAAGTCTTCTAAGTTGAAATAAAAACAGGAGGGCAAGGGGAAAAGATGTGGAACAGAAGATAAGGGAGGGATCCTTGGAGAGAAGGTAGGTTAAATAATAAGAGAGCAAGGTAGCAGTTTGAAGTAAAGCAGAGGAGTCAGGAGGAATAGGAAATAAGATACACACAAATATAAAATAAAAATCAGTAATATAATTTATTAGGGAAAAAAGCAGGGGTAGTAATCATGATCTCAGACAAAATTAAAGTTAAAACAGATTTAAACAAAAGAGAAAATAAGGGAAGCTATACTATATGTCAACCATGCTAATGTATGTTGTTTTAAACTATTTAAAATAACTGGACAGTATAAGGTTGGAATATTGCTGTGGTGTAGGAAATGATGAATTGTTGGATTTAGAAAAAGTATGGAAAGACTTGCACTTAGGAAGGAAGATGTTATCAATATTCAGAGAAACAAGACAAACAGGTATACTATAGTCTTACAGAGATGCATATGTATGTATATGTGTATTTGTGTATGATTATAGATATATATGTATATGTCTGTGTATGTAAAAGTATGCATGTATGTGTATATATGTATATATGTTTGTGTGTAAAGGTGTATATGTGTGTATATATAGATGTGTATGTGTGTGTTTATATATGTATGAGCTTATATATACATATCCATCTGTCTATCTCTCTACCTATCTATTTATCTATCTATCTCTATCTCTCTAGCCAAGCTTAATTGTAGCATTCTTTGAGAGGACGGGAGGAAGGGGAAAAAAAGGTAGAAAGTGCAAAACAGAAAACAAAATAAAACCTACAAGTACATAAAGAAAAAATGGACAGCTCTGAACACAATGTGTAGCATTTATGATATAGGCTTTCTTGAAATGGAAATTTATTTTCTGTTTTGAATTCTTTCTTATGTTCTGCTGTACGTATGGCAATTTTTTTTTCTTTTGTACCATCTTTAAACGTAAGAAAACTAAGACTCAGAAAGATCAAATAACTTGACCAAGTCAATGATCTTCACAAGTTTCTTAAGTGGGAAATAACAGTTGGATAGACAGATAGAGACATAGATAGATAAATAGATAATTGCATATACATATATACACATATGCTTATATATGAATATATGTATATTATATGTAATAGTCATTGTGATAGCTATAGTATAATAGTGTAATAATCCTTATGTCTGTATAGAAATATGAATACACATACAGAGAGCAATGCATATACACACAAGTGGTTAGCCTCCTGGAAATAAGCTTTGAATTCTACTGGCTGGCACTCAAGTGACAGACACAGAATCCTTTGCTAGGCTAGTGTTGATGTCTTTTATAGCAGAAGAGGACATGCCCATGCTTGCATTCCCAAAGTTGTAACTATCATTATTCACACCCAGGGCAAACAGAAAGAAATGAAAACTCAATTTTTTTTTTCAGATAAATTCAGTTAAGTGGAGGTACACTAAAGAAAGATGCTGGAACACAGAGAAGTCATTCTATGGAATAGAGGGGGAGTTCACTTGAGGCATGGCAGCTCAGGCCTGGGAGGAAATGCATCTTTCACTCTCTTCCCTAATTAATTTTTCTAACTAGGTTCATCCTTAAGCTCATTTATTTTAAAATATGGGGGGTGGAACCAAGATGGCAGAGTGAAATCTGTAACTAGCTTGAGCTCTCCCCCAAACCCTTCCAAATACCTGTAAAAAAAATAGCTCTAAACAAATTCTAAAGCAGCAGAACCCACAAAAAGACAGAGTGAAACAAATTACCAGCCCAAGACAACCTGGATGGTTAATCAGAAAGGTATATCACACTGGGTGGGAGAGGAAAGCAGTTCGGCATAGGTGTACAGGCCACAGGGAACCTGGAGCAGGCCTCAGAGGACTGAATCTCGGGCAGCTATGGTGGTTTCCAGATTTCTCAACCCATGAATGCCAAAGACAACTTGGAAGGTCAGTGAGAAAAGTCTGTGACTGCAGTAAGAGAGGAGCTAGGTCTCAGCCCCAAGTCCTGAGCTTGGCCCAGGGCAGCGGCTGCCTCCTGAGCTTCAGGCCCACAGACTGAGGGGGGAATTGAATGGCTGATCAGAGGGGGATTGAAGGGATCTCTTTGCCAGTGCTGAGGCAGGAATATCTTGCTTTGCCTGTGCTTGGATCTGGGTCACAGTTCTAAGGGGCGGTCCTGGGGTGAGGAGGAGTGCTGGTGTGGTGGAGCTTGTTGTGGTGGAGGAGAGGAAACACCTCACCCCTTATCATATCACCTTGGAAGATCTGAAAATTTACAGGTCCCTAGAAGTAGCCCTGAAAATGGCTGTACAAATCAGCTTGGGACAGTACATTCTACACATTGGAAACAGACTCTTACCTTAACAAAGAGTTTAAAACTCAAGTAATTGGCCAGGATCATGAGTTAGCAGCACAAAAAGAGTCAGACTATATTATCTTACTTTGGTGACAAAGAAGATCAAAACATACAAGCAGAACAAGACAACAAAGTCAAAGCACCTACATCCAAAGCCTCCAAGAAAAATATGAATGAGTTGCAGGTCTTGGAAGAGCTCCAAAGGGATATTGAGAAGCAAGTAAGAGAAGTAGAGAAAAAGCTGGGAAGAGAAATGAGAGTGATGCAAGAAAATCATGAAAAACAAGTCAAACAGCTAAAGGAGATCCAAAAAATATACTGAAAAAAATAACACCTTAAAAAATAGACTAATCTAAATGGCAAAAGAGGTCCAAAAAGCCAATGAGGAGAAGAATGCCCTAAAAAGAAAAATTGACCAAATGGAGAAGGAAGTCCAAAAGATTACTAAAGAAAATACTTCCTTAAAAATTAGAATAGAGCAATTGGAAGCTAGTGACTTTATGAGAAATCAAGACATTGTAAAACAAATCCAAAAGAATGAAAAATTAGAAAACAATGTGAAATATCTCATTGGAAAAACAACTGACCTGGAAAATAGATCCAGGAGAAAAAATTTAAAAATTATTGGACTATCTAAAAGCCTTGATCAAGAAAAAAAGTTTACACATCATCAAACTGCCCTGATATTTTGGAACCAAAGAGCAAAATAGAAATTGAAAGAATCCACCAATCTCCTCCTGAAAGAGATCCCCAAAGGAAAACTCCTAGGAATATTGTAGCCAAATTCCAGGGTTTCCCTGGTCAAGGAAAAAATTTTACAAGCAGCCAGAAAGAAACAATTGAAGTATTGTAGAAACACAATCAGAATAACACAAGATTTAGCAACTTGTATATTAAGGGACTGCAGGGCATGGAATATAACATTCCAGAGGGCAAAGGAGATAGGACTGCAACCAAGAATCACCTACCCAGCAAAACTGAGTATAATCCTTCAGGGGAAAAAATGGTCATTCAGTGAAATAGAGGGCTTTCAAGCATTCTTGATGAAAAGACCAGAGCTGAATAAAAAATTTGACTTTCAAATCAGGACTCAAGAGGACCATGAAGAGGTAAACAAGAAAGAAAAATCATAAGAGACTTATTAAGGTTGAACTGTTTACATTCCTGCATGGAAAGCTGATATTTGTAACTCTTGAGACCTTTGTCACTATTAGAGTAGTTGGAGGGAAAAAATTATATGTATGTATAAATAGATAGATAGATAGATAGATAGATAGATGGATAGATAGATAGAGGGCACAGGGTGAGTTGAAGATGAAGGGGTCTTATCTGGAGAATAAAATTAAGGGGTGAGAGAGGATTATACTAGGAGAAAGAGAAAGGGAGAAGTAGAATGGGGAAAATTATCTCAAAAAAACAGAAAAAAAGGTTTTTACAATGGAGGGGAAATGGGGGAAGGTGAGAGAGAATGAGTGAATCTTATTCTCATAGGATTTGACTTAAGGAGGGAATAACATACACATTCAATTGTGTATGGAAATCTGTCTCACCCTACAGGAAGAATAAATGGGGGGTCAGGATAGGATTAAGGGAAATAGAGTTAGTTTTTCATAGCATGTCTACTGTGGAAGTGTTTTGTATAACTGCACATGTATAACCTATATTGAGTTGCTTGCCTTTTCAATGAGGGTGGGGGGGGAGAAAATTTGGAACCCAAAGTTTTAAAAACACATGTTTAAAAAATGTTTTCACATGCAGCTGGGAAATAAGAAATACAGGAAATGGGGTACAGAAATCTATCCTGCCCTACAGGAAAAATAGAAGGGGAAGGGGATAAGGGAAGGGGAGGAGAGATAGAGTGGAAGGCAGACTAGGGGAAGAGGTATTCAGAATGTATGCAATCTTGGGGTGAGGGGAGGGGTGAGATGGGGTGAAAATTTGGAACTCAAAATCTTGTAGAAGTAAATGCTGAAAACTAAAAATAATTAAATTCATTAATAAAAAATATGCTGCTACTAAGTGATGTTATTTTTGTTTTTCAGTCATTCAGTCATTTCCAACTCTTTGTGACCCTGCATAACATAGCAAGACAATACTGTCTATGGGGTTTTCTTAACAAATATATTAGAGTGGTTTGCCATTTCCTTCTCTAGTGGAGAAGTGCTGTTAACATTCTCTAAATTTTGGTGTTCTGGGCAAAACTCTATTCACCCTACCCAATTTATTTTTCTGTGCACTCTACTTCAGGGGCATAACCTTGTTGAAAGGAAAGCTAATTTGCCATTTGATAAAACATTGAGATAAGGATCATGTATGTTTACAAACCTCAAGAAAGAGCATTTTTATTTTACCTAATAAAATGTGAACTTCTTGGAGGAAGTGTTTATCTCATGAGTGCAGGGACTACTTCATTTTTGTATTTATACTTCCATACCTTCCAACCCATAGTGCCTTGCACAAGGTAGGAAGAAATTTTCTGAATACTTGATTAATTTTCTCTGATCAATTAAATTCAAAATAAATACACATAAAAATCATTTCTATTAAGCCAAATATCCTCCCTCTAATCCCAGGGTTCTGTTACTCCCCACATATCAATAACAGAAATAGACTTTAAGATACAAGATGCAAATCCAATATACATATCGCTTACACTAAATCTACAGAATTTGTAATTATTTCTTCTTTCATGAAATGTTTTCCATTTCAATGGCTCCTTTCAATGGTAACTGAAATCATTTTTCCAGACTGGAGGATCCTCAACACATCCAGATTTTTCAGTTAGGTTTCTTAATTTGAAAAGCAAATCAAATTTTTATCTCAGTCCACCCAAAACAAAATAAGACAAAACAAAACAAATAATCATGATATTTGCAGCTCTTGAATATAAATGAGGCCCAGACTCACTTCAACTTGTGGAAATGATTAATATCTTTGGCATAACATAAATCAGCTCAGCGTAATTTAAATTTTCTCAATATACAATCATTTGATTTTAAATAATTTGAAACCTTATATTTATGAGCTCTTAAACTTAAGCTTGCAATTCAAGGGTGGTTTTTACCAAAATCTGTCAGATGCTTACTTTTGAATATTCAAATATCAGTGAAGCTTATTCATATCAGAATGACAATCAATCAATGCTTCATGTCTGATTTTAAGACTTTAAAACTTCATTTCCAATAAATATTAATTTATTTATAGTGCTGAAAGAATTGCTAATGTCAAAATATGAAGGAAAAGAGACTCTTAATCATATACACAACTTTTAAGAAACATAAAGAAATGCCAAATTAATTCCATTAAATTCATTCTCAACCCTCTTCCAGTATTTTGAAACTAGTTCAGCTCTTTGCACTATTCCAAGCATGACTGCAACATATAAGTTGTATCTACCCACCACTATCCACATACCAAAACTCCGAGGTCTTAGAAACAATATGAAACTCAAATACAGACTTAAATCTAATTTCAACATTTACTGACTTTAGAAATACCTTAGCTTTCCTATAAATAATGGTAGCAAAGGCCCACTAAACATAAAACAAACCAATTCCACCTTGGAGACAGTTCAAATTAAAATGCTTGTTGATATAAAAGCCCAAGCATCACAAGGTTTCCAGACTGGCTTTTTTTTTCTCTCCCTCTCTAGAATTTACCAGATAATATGCAACAGACATAGTCAATATCAGACTGGAATAGAATCTTTAAACCAAGGAGTCATTTAAGAGTGGTTGTCAATAAGAAATTTTAACATAAGCATTTCTTCAAAAATCTTTATTTGAGAAACAGGAACAAAATACTTATAATATAATTAGTAATAAAAATAAAAATAATATTTCTATCAAAATTTATATTTAAAAGCACTTGACATGTAATTATTTTATTTTATATTTCAGAAAAATGAATATTTTCACATATGTACAATAATAAATACATGATATATAAATAAAGTCTATGGGAATAAAAATTAATTTAAGATAATAATTTATGAAATTACTAATGAGGATACCCTGGCCTACGTAACTCAGTTGAACCACCTTTCAAAGTGGAAACCAAGATAAAGAATGATGCAAAATGAAGGATTGGTGTTACATAAACTCTAGGGTTCCTTCTAATTTCATTATAACTTGGAGACAGAATGATACTATAAAGATAGTGTTGTATTTGAAGGCTGAAGATCTGGGTCTGAATCTTTACTTATGGGTAAGAATACATATTATTTGAATGATCCACAGGCAAATTACTTAACCTATGAGAACCTCTTTTTCTTTGTCTATAAAATGAAAGGCTTAAGAAAATGTCAATTAAACAAAGATAAATTCTAAGGTCCATTGTACCTCTAAACCTCTCATTTCAACATCAAGAGCATAGAGACAATATCTCAGAGAGAACAAACACAATCAGCTTTTGATGGCTTTCTTTTGGAATGTAGGCTACCTTACATGGGCTATTCTAATAGAATATAAATTATTTGCAGAAGAGACTATTCTATATTTGTTGTTTTATCCCCAGTACTCAACACAAAGCCTTCCATACTGGTGAAATCACAGGTCTGAATCTCATATAAAACCATGTACTACATGCCTGATAGAGTTTTTTCAAGATAAAGATTTGGAAAGCTGCAAAATGCCATATACTTTTATAAGTTTGCATGTATGCTTATATTTATGAATGCATGTATTAATTCATATATATGTGTATAGATTTTAAAAAGAAAGAAAAAAGAAAGTAAGAAGGAAGGAAGGTAGATAGAAGATAATTAGGAACAACTTTGATTGAATAAATTGTTTTGACTATTATAATCACCCAAATTAACTATAAAAGACATATGGAGAAAGACACTATCTGCATTCAGAGAAAGAACTGATATATAGAAGTATGTATAGAATAATATTATGTATATGTACCTATTTGTGTCTAATGGTAGTCATCTCTATAGTGGGTAGGTGGGGGGGAGGAAAAAAAATAAATTTACAGGTAATTTTGTTGTAAATTTGAAAGAAATCTCAAATTGTACATAGTAGATTTGCAGTTTCACATGAAATCATCTTTTTTATTATACTATATTATGGAAATGCTTGTTTTATTCCATAAATTAAAATCATATTTTAAAAAATGCAAAAAAAAATAGATTCTCAATTGAAGTAGCATGGTTTGGTAGGGAAAAAAAAAACAAACTGGTTCTGGAGACAGTTGGCGTAAGTTGAAATACTGCTTTTGATGTTTACTAATCATGTTATAAGACATTGGGCAAGTCACTTATTTTCCCTGGTCTTCAGTTTCCTAATTTGTCAGATGAAGAGCATTGTACTAGATATCCTATGAGTTCTCTTCCATCTCCAGATGCCTGGTTCTTCTACAACATAGAACATTCTCTTGTATATACAACAGGAAGAAAATCAGATCTGAATGAAGATTTGGTAGCAAAGGTTTGCAACAGGATGTTCTGCCTTACATTTGTTTTTGTTTTTGTTTTTTTTTTAATGGTAAAAGTAGGTGTTTCTGTAAAACCACTTTGCCTTTAGTGTGCTATGTAGGTGAAAACCCTGCTATGAATTGCTATGGGATTGCTTGGATTAAGCCTGACCTCATTTGGATAGAGGCACCTTTCCTATTAAATGTCTTTATAGGCCTGAGTCTGGTGTCTCAGAAAGAAATGTCTGCATTGCTCATGATGGGTGGTCTTCTAATGAGTTATTCTGGCCCTGGCAGTTAAATTCCAATGGAAGTGTTAATAGTTGGTTATAACTTCTGGGAAAGACTCCCATCTTCTTGCATCCTGTGGAATAATATTCAAGAATATGTATCAGGTATGAAGAAGGTTCAATGGTTTGACACTAAAAAGAAGAATGCTCTGATTTCCCCTCATTTCAGCAGAAATGTCCATTTATTACACAATAGAGCAAGGACCTAGTATTACATGCATCACTCAGTCCTCAGAAAACCAATGAACTTTGCTAAAGAAAGGGTAGGACCATGTGGTGATTTCACTTAATTCATTGTGTGAGCATCAGGGTATTATGGTAGCAGTCATAGAGTTCTGGAGTTGGAGTTGAGATAGTGAATGCCATGCAGGGAGACTTATGAACACAATGTGTGCTTTTATATGACATGCTAGAAAAGAGGAGCAAAAAAAAGTTCAAGGCACTATATGGTTTTAACAACTGCTTTTTGGGACAAAATACAACTTTTTCAAAGACAAGATTTTGAATGTAATAATTTTTAGTCCATGGACATAGTGTGATTTACAGTGTGACTTAGGCACTTAATCATTGTGCTCAGCTTTTAGTTCAAAATTCACTATTCAAATTAATAAATGCTCTTAAATTATGTAGAGAAAATTGAATATACTGCATATTAAGGACTTGAAAATGTACATTTTGTTTAAATGTGTACATGGAATAAGTAACTCATGCAAGCAAGAAAAAATAAATTAGTTGAGTTAAAAAAAATACTAATGATCCATTTCCTCTTTATACCCACAAAAATACAAGTAAAGAATAGGATCTTATGATTCTGTTCATTAGGCCTGGGTATCTCAAATAGACTTTGTGGTTTATAGAGCATAGTCTTACATACTTCCTATGGTTCTAGCTCAATAAAGGAGGATATCACAAAAGTATTGTTGACACCCTATCATCACAAAGTCACTTAATCCTGGAAGGCTGGCCATTCATCTTGTCCACTCTCCCCTACACACACACACTCACACACACACACACACACACATACAAACACACACACACACACACACACACACACACACACACACACACACACCCCTCAGTCAAATACCAAGCATACTTGCATAAGAGGTCCAAGGAAGGTGAAAATATAGGCATACCCATATCTCTAATTTTCCTGCAAAGGAATAGCATACTAGGTAAGATAAACTCACATCAGAGAATGCTCCCAGTAATACCAAAAATGGAAGCAGAGTTATTCTAAACTGTTAAGACTCACCTAAGTATCAGTCTCTTTCTGAAAATAACCAAAACTAGCAAAATAGTGGCCAACACAATACTATTAGAAGTAAGATCATTCTTTCTTTGTCCTTAAATAAGGCATGATATACATTATCTTCATAGCCAAAATGATTCTATAATGTTGCTTAATTGCCAGTGACTTGGTAATGTGCATTCATTTAATGCTGGCTCAGATCACCATTTTACCTTATATCTACTCCCCTGGAATTGGCTATTGTGTTAACATTGTTTGACATAAGCTTTGCTCCCTTTACTCCAATGCTCCTCATTAGATCACATCAAAACAGTAAGGTTTTGAACCTCCCTGAAAGTTCAGTCTAGGTACCTACCCATATGTGTGCTGTATGTCTGCATGCACAGATATACGGTCATGTAAATTGTAGGTTGTGTACGTTACACACACATATGTATATAAATTTTATATATGTTTGTGTATGTGTTAAGAGAAAGGCACACAGAGAGAGAGACAGACAGACAGACACAGGTACAGAGAAAGAAAGAGTTAAATTGCTTTCCTCATCACTAAAATGAAGATAAAATAATGGCTTCTTTACAGAATTATTTTGAGGATCAAATAAGACAATATACAGAATGTTTCAAAAGACTTAGTGCAGTTTTATCCTTCAGTAGATTAAAATGGTATTAAGATTTTTGGGATACTCTGTATACCTTAAAATATAAATATTGGGTATTATGTTTTTATATGCTGAATACATTTTGTATATTCTTTGTATTTTCTTATTTGTCTACATAGCCAAATGCATGCTCCCTATACCCCTCCAAAAAATACAAGATTTTTGAGGACAGAAATTACTTTTTTGAGGAGGTGGGAATGTCTTTTTAACAACCCCACTGAGCGCAGTACCTCCCTACATTATAGACACTTAATGAGTACTTGTTGGAGGGAGAACACATTTAAGGAAGGATAATAATCTAATTTTGGAATATGACCAGTTTTAAGTGCTGATATGTCACCAAAAGATAATGAAGAAGGAATTGAGATATAGATCTAGAGATCAGAAGAAAGGTCATTGATAAAAATTTTTCACCTGAGCTATTTTCTTTTTTTTAATTATTTTAAAGTATTTATTTTTATTTTTCAACATTTACTTCCATAAGATTTTGAGTTTTAAATTTTCTCCCCTCTGTCTCTCCTCCCCCCTCCCCAAGATAGCATGTAATCTGATATAGGGTCTTTTTATACATTCACATTAAGAATATTTTCACATTAGTCATGATGTATAGAAGACTTAGAACTAATGAGAGGAACCACAAGAAAGAAGAAACAAAACAAGAAAAGAAAAGAAAAGAAAAGAAAAGAAAAGAAAAGAAAAGAAAA
>NW_020954599.1:27279423-27321321 GCF_900497805.2 Vombatus ursinus
AAGAAAAGAAAAGAAAAGAAAAGAAAAGAAAAGAAAAGAAAAGAAAAGAAAAAAGAAAAGAAAAGGAGTATGCTTCCATCTGCATTCATACTTCATGGTTCTTTTTCTGGATGTGGATATCATTTTCCATCATGAGTCCTTTGGAGTTGTCTTAGATCCTTGCTTTGCTGAGGAAGAGCTAAGTCTATCCAAGTCAGTCTTTGCACAATGTGGCTGTTACAACATTCTCTTGGTTCTGCTCATTTCATTCCATCTGAGCTTTTTTCTTGCTCCTCCATCCACCATTCCCCTAGACATTGTCATCTTGATTTTTCCTACACTCTCTGGACCACCAGACCTCCAGAGACCTTACATTGTGGTGTTTAACTCTCTCAGCTTGGAAATTACAGCCATGTAATATAAGCATTCCACAGCCATGCTGCCCATTCCACCACGGCAAATCCATACCGTCTCATTCATTCCTATATGTGTACTTCCTGCTACCCACAAACACTCCTTACCTTAAACATGCATTATACAGTTCCAGAAATGTAATCATATCAATATTTTCATTGCTTAATTACATATGTATGTGTGTATGTACATACAGACATAAACACACATGTCTCTATTAACCCTTCCTGTGATTACATGAATCAAAACAACCTTCTCTGGTCTTCACTTCCATATTTGGGTTGTTAGCCTTTTTAGAATATTAGCTCTTTGGACTTATATTATAAAAGTAAAGAACTGATTTACATTTTATTTGTATTCCCAGAGCTTAGCACAATGTTTTAGTGCTTAATACTTACTTTTTTATTCATTCAAAATATAGATTTGGCAGTCATCTCTGTAGAAGTAAATCATTAATGGCATGGTAGTGAATGAGTTGATTGCCAAGGAAAAGAATGTAGACTGAAAAGAGCAAAGAACTGAGGACAAAACTTTGTAAAACAACCACCTCCAGTGGTCAGGAATAGGATTGTCAAGTAGTAGAGAAAGTAGAGAAAGAAAAATGAGAGAGAGAAGAGCTTAATAATGAAATTGTGGTTTCTTTTTAACTAAGGAAAGACTTGGACAATAACATTCTTAGGGAAGGAGATGCTTGATTTTGATTACTCAAATGTTTCTGTTCATATGAAGTTATTGACTTTATGTTGAGTTTGCTGTTCACTCCATATGTGTTATTTGAGCTATGCCATATTTATTGGATTGTTTAAAAAAAATCTTAGTTTACAATTCTTGTAATCACATAAAAAAACCTTTTAATTATTTTCTCCAAAGAAGGATAAGTTTAAGTAGTGACTGTTAGAGATTTCTTTCCATATATTTTTTCCTCTTGAATTTGGATACTTCAATTACCAGACAAGGGCTTTGGATATTTATGAGTTGTTTTAAAATTGTTTGGTTAAGTGAAAGATGACAGAGTAAAATTGGATGAGGAGAAAAAAAAAACCTGAACATAATCTATTTCTTAGTACAATGTATTGCACATAGTAGGTACTTAATGAATATTTATTTAATTACATTTTAATTATGATTATACTTTGGTGATATTTTGACTACTTATTTAACTTTAATGTGTGTAAACTGTTGTCCATAAATATGTATATTCAATTTTTAAAACGAACACTACAGCAAAAAACAATCACCGTGCATTAGCCTCTCCAACTAAAGTTCTCCTTTGATGCCTAATTATGATGCTGTGGTATCACTTTTTGCTATCAGTCATTTCTGAATATTACCCCCTACACACATAGGGTTGTATATCCATGCAAAAGCAATAGATACAGTGACTAATGTCTGCTTATGTAAGCATATATATTTTATATCCCTCATTCCCCATATTTCTAAGGAAGAGAGGGAATTACAACTCTTTTAAGAGGCAGAGATCATGTTTTTTCATTTACATTATTGTAGTCAATTTATGTATGTGCTCTCTCAATCTGTTTCTTTTACTCTGAATCAATTAATACAATTCTTCCCATGTTTCTCTGCAAACTTCACTTATAATTTCTTAGAACACAATCACATTCCATTATATTAATTTACCACAATTGGTTCACATTTTCCCCAATTACTGGAAACTCACTTTATTTCTAGCACTTTGTTTTTGTTACTATGGATGTTTTGATATTAAAAAACCTTTCTATCTGTCTTTGATCTCCCTACTCACTAGCTATATTCTTGACAGTCTTGCAAGTGACCTTACCATTCAGGTAGGAAACTACGACATGGATGTGATAACCTTTTCCTGTTTCGTACTTCTTTCCTTGGACTCTATTTTTCTGAATGGTGACTATATCATCCATTTTATTATTTTAGACAAGTTCTAGTCATGCTTCTCTTCACTCCCAAAACTCATAACATTTCCTGGGTTTCATGCCCAGCATCCTTGTGTTATGGGTATATCTTCTTGCTCCCCTCTCCTGCAGTTGTTGAACCATGATCAAATCTATTGTTCCACTGTTCTTGGGAAATGCATGTCAAATTCCAATGGACTTATGATGAAAAACGAACAAACAAACAAACAAAAGAGAGTGAACTGATGAACTCTGAGTACAAATTGAAGTATTTTTCTTCTTCTTTGGGAAATATGGCTAATATAGAAATATGTCTTGAATAACTTTACAGGTATAAATGATACCATATTGCTTGACTTCTCAGTGGGCAGGACAGGAGTAGGAGGAAAGGAGGGAGTTTGGAACTCAAGATTAAAAAGAAAAAGAATGTTAAAATATAAATAAATAATGCATTAAAAACAGAAACTGAATGTGAATATAGTCCACCATTGACCTTCGTAAGGTCCTGGCAATATTCCAGACCGCAGTGCCCCTCTTAAAACACTACTCCCTGATATATCCTTTCCCATCAAAATGTAAGCTCCTTGAAGGCAGAAACTTTTTTTTTTGCATTTTTGGATTTTTTTTGCATTTGCAAGTTTTTACATTTGCATCTTCAGCATCAAACATGGTGTTTTATACATAAAAAGCAGATAATAAATTCCTTTTCCTTCTTATTTTCCAATTTTCACTAGAATGGTTGATACATCTCCATTCCACTATCATATAGTGAAATAAAGCCCTGGAGCTGAAATAACAAAACCTGCTTTTGAACTCTGTCTTCCTAGCTTTTCTACCTTAGACAAGCCACTTCTCTTGTTTTGTCTATTTCCTTTTCTGCAAAATAACTGTATTTGACTAGATAAACTCTCTTCCAGTTCTAGTTTTCTTTTATTATGTGTGATAGTCTGAATATAGTGATTTAGATAGGAAAGGACAAGTTATTCACTGTCATTTGAAAAGGGCTCTAAACTAGTTTTTCAATAAGTTGTAAAGGACAAAGTAAATTGGACCTTGATTGGAGGGCAGAATTGAGTGAAATACTTGAATTAAAGATAATGGGAATTTTAATGAATCACATCAATTCTTTAGTTTCCTTCCCTGACTTCTTTCTTTCCTTTATTCTCTCCTTTCCTTCATTGTCTCCTTCTTTCTTTCCTTCTTTCCCTTCTTTCTTTTACTCTGTTCTTCTATGTCACTGTCTCTGTCTCTCTCTGTCTCCTTCCTTCCTTCCTTCCTTCCCTCCTTCCTTCTTTCCTTCCTTTTTTCTTCCTTCCTTCTTCCCTTCCTTACATCCTTCTTACCTCTCTTCTTCTATGTCGCTGTCTCTGTCTCTGTCTGTCTGTCTCTGTGTTTCTGTCAATAACTCTCTCTGTCTCTGACTCTTCTTTCTCCTTTGGATCCTTTTTTTAAAATAAAATATAATTTCTTGGATGGGGTAAAATAGGTAACAAGTTGTTACCTAAATGCAAAAATCCCCGGGGAAAAAATATGTAACAACAATACTGGAATAGGTGGTGTTTCTTAAGAAATTTTCAGGAAATTTGTTTGAAGTGTACCAAAGCAGAGTAAACTTCAAGCTGACCTGCTTCATTCATGAAATTGAATTATGCTAATGTAAATAAGAAAAGTAGTACACCTTTGAACCATCATTGCTGTAGGTTTCTAGTTTCAACAAACAGCTGCCTGTGACTACCAGGCATGTTGTATAAATCATACATAGGTGGTAAGTGTAGAAGTGAAAAAAGGAAGGAAAAAAAACTTTAAAAAGACTGAAGATGAAGAAATTCATGGCAGACAGAAGAAAAAGGAAAGATTCCATTATGACTACAAAACTGAGTGCTGTGTAATTGCAATGACCAAGCTTGGCCACAAAGAATAAATAAGAACATATCTCTCCTTCCCTGCTTTGCAAAGATGGGTGACTATGGGTGTGGACTGTTATAGTATCACTTGGTTAATGGTTTGGTTAATACTGCTGAACTGTTTTTTAAACCTTTATTTCTTTTTTTAAAAATTATTTGTTATAAGAAATGAGAAATGAAAGTGTAAAAACAAAAGATATGTAAGAATTAAAATACACCACAAGGAAACAAAGTAGCTTAATGGTGATGACTCATCTTGTAGCTTAACAACTTGATATCTAGAATGGCCTAGATAGAACCAATGTCAACAATATTCTTGAAGGAATCTTGACTCTGCTTAACCACAACACGACAAAGGAGCATTTACATAGCACTTAAATATTTGCAAAGTGCTTTATATATATTTAACTCATTTAATCCTCACAGCAACCCAGTGAAGTAGATATTCTCATTATCCCTAATTTACGTATGAGGAAACTGAGACAAACAGAAGTTAAGTGACTTGCTTAGACTCAGTAAGCATCTGAGACAGAATCTGACAGCAAGTCTTCCCGACTTAAAGCCCGGCACTCTATATACTGCACCACCAAGCTAAAGAAAAAGAAAAAAAGCCTTTTTCTATGAACATGCAGACAAACAGTAACAAAGCTGTACTCTTGATAGTCTTGAAAGCAATCTTACCACTCAGGTCAGAAATCATGACAAGGATGTTTTAACCGTTTCATATTCCAATTTACCATGACACAAGTAAAAAGGGACATAATCTTTCAGTGTACTTACAGTACATGTTACCTGCTATAGCACACATTTCAAAAGGATTGCTCCTTGTCATAGCCCTAACAAATGGTCAACAAATCAATGCCAAATCAATATTAAGAGAGAGATGTATACATATGTACATATATGTACATGCATGCATATATACATAGATGATGTGTTAAAATGATATCTTTTTCTGCTCCCCTGACACTCCCTGTTTCTAGTCAGTATAGTAAATTTTATAGGTAGTCATTATAAAGTAGCAATAGCAAGAAATAAGATTGCAAAGGGCAACCTGGAAATCATATACAAACTGTCCTAAAGATCAAAAGAGCATATTTTACACATTATATCTTACATTAACTAAAATTCACATTGTGTTAATATGTGCCATATCAGGGGAAACTATTTAGGCACTGCTTGTCAAGATTCTGGTCTTATTATATGTAAAGACTTTCATCTTATGATATGTAAATTTCAGACAAAATTCTGACTTCCACAGCTCCAGACGAGTAGAACATCACAAAGGTGCTGATAACTTTGAGATGCTGACTTTGCATTTTTACCAATAACTTTAACATGATTTCTATATGTTAAGGAACAAACCCCAAGGTGGTCTGGTTTTCCCCAAAACCTTGTAAATATGAGACCACAAACTTTTGTCCATCAAGCATTCTTTCTCCTCCTAAGCATCTACAATGCTTAGTGATCTCTATTCTAATCCATGATTTCGTGAATGACATTCTCTGTGTCTTCTCAACCCCATCCTCTTCCCCACACTGCCTGCTTTCCTTCACCATCCCATTCCTTATACCCACCCTACCGTCTGCCTCTGTACCTTTTTAGCTGCTTGTCACTGTGCATGATTGATTAAAGTGTGATTGATACTCTGTTACCTGCTACCAAGTATGGTCCTTCCTAGCAAGTACCCAAAGAAGTTGGCATACCTGCCCCTATTTCATAATTTCATAAATTATCAATTCACATAGAGAGATAGACATAGATTATAAGATCACCTCTATATCTTCCCCTTTTGTATTTCCCCTCTTATATTTTCACTTTGCCCTCAGAAAATTATTTGGTTTGATTTCAATGTTATTTAACAGTGCTTTATAGATGAAAGTTAACATAAATAATTCCTAAATGAATATTGAAGACAGAAGTAAGAAGTCACATGTTCTAAGCTCATTCCTTCTCAAGATCCTTACAGTACACCCTTCAGATTATATACTGGGGATACTGTTCTGGGTGCTAAGAATACAAAGATCTTGCACAAATCCTAATTTCGTTGACCATACAATATAATAGAGGGAAAGATGACATCATCATCATCATAAATAACATTTATATAGTCACTCTACATATATTATTGAAGATGAGCCTCATAACAAATCTGTAAGGTAGGTGCAAATGTGTTTACTTGACACTAAGAGAAGAAGACTGATAGAGGTAAAGAGTCTACAACTTGCCTGAGGTAGGATTTGAATTCAGGCCTTCCTGATTTTAAGCCTCACTAATACTCAACCTACTGGGCCACCTTTGACCTCAAAGGTCTTGTGCTAGAAGGATCATTGATTTAGACTTGAAAGGGACTTACGAGATCCTCTAATCTGACCCTTTCGTTTTATAGATGGAGAAATGCAGACATTGAAGAATTAAATATATATGATTATGGTCACAAGGACAGTTTTAGAGATAGTTTCAAAGATGTTCATTTCATTTCAGACAGTGTAAACAAACTTGAGAAGACAAGAACATATGGGGACAAATTACAGAGAACCCTTGGGTACATTTGCTATATGTAGACATGGTTTGAAAGGACTTGACAACATTGATTGTTATTGGATCTGGGGGAAGAAATCACAATTTCTAATGCTAATGATTATCTGTTTAAGAGGTAGAATGGACTTATGTATTCTTCAATATTATATATCTGTTTAAACATAGTTTTGATACTTTAGATATGTTGTCATTGCACCAAATTAACATATTTCCATGGCTCATCATTCCAAAAAGTTCAAATTAATGAATCTAATATTCAAGATCCTTTATCATCTTGCCAGGCTAGCTTTCTAAACTTGTCTTCCCTTACTTACCTACATGAACCATTAACTCTAGTCAGACAGATGTGCTCGCTGTAGATTGAAAATAGTTTGGAAAAATCCCATTTCCGTGCTTTTTCTCAGGCCCTTTCCTGACCTGAGAATACCTTCTAACTCTTGTACACCTATCAAAATCCTACTTATCCTTCAGTAATAATAATGGTAATTTGCATAGAACTATAATCTTTGCAAAGAGATTATATTAAAACAAAGAGGACAGCTATAGAGCAGTGGGATGAGCACTTGGAAGACAGTGGAACTGAGTTCAAATTCCAGTTGTGCTCCATTATTCAAGTTGCTTCATCACTCTTGGCTACAGTTACCTCAACTGTAAAATGAGAAAGTTGGGCCACATGACCTCTAAAATTGTTGGTGACTCCAAAGACTTTATTTTTCTTTCAAAAGAGCTTATGTCAATCTACAGTTCCTTGATCTTAAACATTTGACATTGAATTTTGGAATCCAAGTATAAGACATTCCAATTATCCCAATTAAATTTCATTTTCTTCTACTCAGCTTAATTTTCTCATCTTTCAAGCTAATTTCAAATCTCTATTATGTAATCCAGTGTGTCATCCCTTCCAACTTTGTGCCATATCTAAATTTGACAGGTATGTTACCAGCACATTCATCTAAATCATTGATTAAAAGGCAAGACAGCACTAGGTCAAGCAGACATTCTTGTCCTAGATTTCTCTTTCCAAGTTGGGATCAATACATCAGTGAATTCTCTTTGGTTCTGGAGCATTTCTAAATCCACCTGATTATGTTGGTTTAGTGCATATCTTTCCAGCTGTTTCACAAGAATAAAATAAGTTTGTCAAATACCTTGCTAAACTCAATATAATCCAGATGTTCAGCTTTCCCTTGATCTGCCAATCTCAACTGTCAAATACTACTACTACTACTACTACTACTACTACCACTACTACTACTACTACTACTACTACGATTGCTACATGATAACTACTACTACTGTTACTAGAATTAAATAGCAGTAGTTCTCTATGACCTGCTTTTAATGAAGCCAAAATGACTCATGTAATCATTTCTTCTTGAGTTTCCTCTGTGGAAACTAGTTCTATCCCCTTGCTGAAGCATCTATGTGACATAAGGGATAGAGCCCTAGACATATAGGCAAGAAAAATCTGACTTAAAATCCTACCTGAAACACTGAAAAGATCTGTATTTTGGGTAAGTCACAATCTCTCACATTTGATTTCCTTTGCTGTAAGATGGGGATAATTGCCCCTGTTTCAAAGGGTTGTTGTGATCATCAAATGAGTTAATAATTATAAAACTGCATACCTTAAAATTCTAAATAATTTTAGTCATTAACAATTATTCTCATTATTTTATTTCCTCAAAAGTTTAAAAAATTATTAGCTTTTTTTTCAGATTCTGCTGCTTGCATATTTTAGAAATCCAAATATGTACATATATATGTTTATATATGTATATGTATATATACACACATATACACACATGTGTATGGTTCAAAATAGTTTCTACTGCACAGTCATGGTATGTATCTCTGTGTGTGTGTGTACACACACACACATACACACACATATATATATATACATGGGGACTTCAGGGAATGCATAAGTTGTGCCTGTCTCAATTGACCCCAATTAACCCCTTGATTGAAGAGGGGTTATTGCTCCCCCTTTATACTAGCCCCTGTGAGAAGGGTTGTTAGAGAATGCTATAGGAGTTATCAGCAAACTCCCTTTGAGAAGACCAGACTAGAATAAAGTAAGCTTATTTAAACCCTTATTATGACTCCATTCCTATTTTCCCATCTGACCGAATCAAAAGCGAACCTGCTAGTGAGAGAGGTGCTAGAAGCCCTCCCAAGTTTCCTACCTGAGAAATGGTATAGTTGATATGTTTACCTGTCTAACACTTCGCTTACTCATTTTTAATTTTAATTTGTTTTATTTTACTTTAGCAAGTATTATTATAATCAAATTTTAATCCTGAGTTGTGGGTAATGTTGCCCTAACTTCAGATCTTCCTTACTATTATTTTCTGAAAGCTATTTTGTCTCCTAAATCATAGTGAGGTCCTTTAGCACCCTGTTCAGAAAAATGTTCTTTTTTTGTATTTTATTTTTTTCCAATTATGAGCAAATACAGTTTTCAATATTCACTTTTAAAATATTTTGAATTCCAGATTTTTTCTCCCTTTCTTCCCTTCTTCCTCCCCAAGACAGCATGCAATCTGATGTAGGCTATACATGTACAATCATATTTATCACATTTCCATGTTAGTCATGTTGTAAAAAAAAAGGATCAGAACAAAAGGGAAAAACCATGAGAAAGAAAAAAGAGAGAGAGAGAAAATAATATGCTTTGATCTGCATTCAGACTCTGTAATTTTTTCTCTGGATGTGGATAACATGTTCCATAATGAGTCCCTTGCAATTGTCTTAGATCATTGCAGTGCTGAAAAAAGCTAAGCCAATCAAAGTTAATCATTGCAAAATGTTGCTGTTACTGTATACAATGTTCTCCTGGTTCTGGTCACTTCACTCAGCACCAGTTCATGTAAGTCTTTCCATGTTTTTTTCTGAAATCCACCTGCTCATCATTTCATATGGAACACAGAAAATGGTCTTTCTCCCCATGGCATCACACTCATTGGGCATGTACTCACTCCTCCCTGACACAGCTGCAGTTTAGGATTAGGCCTGACTTCAGGAAAGGGGTGTGTGTGTGTGTGTGTGTGTGTGTGTGTGTGTGTGTGTGTGTGTTCCTGTCTTCCCCCACTCAGCCATCTGCTGTTCCTTAGATGAAAGTTGGTGAGGTGAAAGTTCCTAAGGCTGTGAAGTGGAAGTTCCTTTGGTGAAATTACCTGAGGTCTAGTATGCCTCCTGACAGAGCTGCCCCAGGGCATGCTGTTTGTTGATTCAGTGGAGTTGTATCTACACTTCACTTAGGCCAAACCTCAGCCCCTAGAGGCCTTGTCTTTTCTGATGTCCTCACAAGTTATCTTAGGAAGACAACTGCTTTACCCTTTTATTTTTGTTGCTCTACATTGATTTCATAGCAATTTTTTGTATGTTTGTGGAGGAAATCTGTAGAACTTGGATATTTCTGACCTACTCCATCATCTTTCCAGAATGCCTCTCCCTTTGACTTGGTTTTTTACTGATTGCTGTTTTGTGTATTAATAAAGTAACTAAAAATTTATATGCTTGTCTAACTATATAAACAGAATAATTAATTATTAAACCATGATTATTCATAAGTCTTCCCTATATGGCAGGACATATACAGGCTTTTAAAAAAAAGCATATTTAATCTCACCATTCTCACTAAAATTAATATTTACTGAATAAAAAGGTTTTTCTACCATTAATAAATAAAATGAAATATCTTTAAATTGTTTATTTCACTTCAATCTCATTTTAAGTCCATTTTTGTCTCATAAAGTAACATATTAGTATGTTACTACCTACATCTGATTTAAAGATAAACTTTTTAAATGTAAAAATAGTTTGAAGAACATTGGTTCAGGGTTCTGAGAACTTAAGTGTCTTGGTCACACAGCCAGAATCTGTCAGAGGCCTGTCCTACTCTAACAGATTGGTCTCTCAGCATTTACTGAGGTGATATTTTCCTTCTTGCAAATCACACCTATTACTTCTGGATTCTACTTCCAAAGTGATAAAGAAGGGAAAAGTGCATTTCCAAATTCAGATTTTCTATTTCTCCTTTCACTCTGTCCCTCCTCACCAGAGTTTTTCTTCTGACCACCACATCCCTCAATCTTTCCTCCCTTCTATTAGACATCCCCCTTCCCTTTTCTTTCCCCTTTCCCCTCCTATTTCCCTATAGGTAAGACAAGTATCTATACCTAACTGAGTGTATATGTTATTTCCTTCTTGAGCCAAATCCGATGACAGGTTCCAACAATGCTCACCACCCTCTCCATTCTTTCCCTCTACTGTAATAAGTCTTTTGAGCCTCTTCATGTGAAGTAATTTACCCTATTCTGCCTCTTGCTTTCTTCTTCATTCAGTACAATCTTTTTTTTCAACCTCTAATTTTTTTTATATCATTACATCAAAGTCAACTTATACCCATAGCCTCTCTCTATAGTTATACTCACACCCTTCTAACTGCCCTAAGAGAGATACAGTTCTCAAAAGTTCCAATTATTATCTTCTCATAAAGGGAAAATAGTTTAAATCTAATTGAATATTTTTTTTCTTTCCTGTTTACCTTTTTATGTTCCTCTTGAGCTGTGTATTTGAAGATTGAATTTTCTGTTTAGCTCTGGTATTTTCATGAAGAAAGTTTGTAAAAGTGAATATTGAAAACTTATTTCATTGACTGTCCATCCATTCTCCTGCAAGATTAATCTGAATTTTGATGGTTTCTTGGTTGTAATCCAAGCTCCTTTACCATCCAGTATATAATTTTCCAACTTCTCTGATTCTTTAAGGTAGAAGTTGCAAAGTCCTATGTAATCCTGACTGTGGCTTCTTGATATTTTAATTGTTTCTTTCTGGCCGATTGCAATATTTTCTCCCCAAATTGATAATTCTGGAATTTGGCTACAATATTCCTTGGAGTTTTCATTTAGTGATATCTTTCAGGAGGTGATTGGTGGATTCTTTCAATGACTATTTTATCCTCTCATTCTAGGATGTCAGGGCAATTTTCCTTGATAATTTCTTGAAAGCTGCTGTCCAGGCTCTTGTTTTGATCATGGTTTTTAGGTAGTCCAATAATTCTTAAATTATCTCCCCTGAATATGTTTTTCAGGTCTGATATTTTTCCCATAAAGTATTTGATGTTTTCTCCTATTTTTTTCATTCTTTTTATTGTATTTGACTCATTCCTTATGTCTCATAGAATCATTCTAATACAGAACCATTATGCACAGATACTACACAAATTAGTTGTGATTAATTGCTTATATTCATCTACTGATTTTTGTAAGTGTGACAGGAATGAAATTAGACAGAAACTGAGGTAAAATATTGCTTGTAAAATTTCCAGCTTGATTTTTGAGGTAAAATAATGTTATAGTTAAGAATTTTTGAGCCAGTTAAAATGTGATGACTTGATGGGAAATAGACTACTACAACTCTCAGCAATAACAAACAGCATGAATACCAGGTGCAACAATAAAATGATGAGCGTTAAGTGACTGGATTTGGTCATAAAGGTCATGCTGTTGATGATAATACTAGAATCTTCATCAAAGTAACAAAAGGAACCAATATTTCTCTTCTGGCTTTGTACAATGGAAGAAGGATACTCTCCCTCATCCTAGAAAATTGCTGTGCTCCTGCAGCTGTAGTTCAATTAGTGAGTGCATTCTTCCCTTACCTTTCATTTCAAGGAAGTGCCAAGGAAGCCATGTTTACTTTTTCACTTTTCTCTTGGTTCTTTTCCTGAGTCTCTGGACTTCACCACCATTTCCCCATTCCCTTTCTCAGTTCTCTTTTATGTGTTGTCCTGTCCTATCAGATTAGAAGTCCTTTGTTGTAAGGCACTGTCTTTTTTGCTCTATTTGTTTCTTGCTCTAAGCTCAGAACCTGGTGCAGAGTAAATTTTCACAATGACTTTAGTTTCCTTACGATTATTATTCTGCTAAACACATCTGTGACACTTATTTTTTCCAATTGACAAACAAGAAGTTCTATGTTAAAGAAAACTAACTTAATTTAAAATAAAATATTTGAACAGCTTAGAGAGTAATTATTGTTCATGATTAATAATTCTAATTAATTCAGAACCTTTACATTTCACATTGAAACAAAAGTATGGCCATTAAATTTTAATTTGCCATTGAAACTGTAATTGTTATTGGCTATTAACTTGTCATCCAGATGTAATACATTCATATACACATAAAACAAACACATTCAGTTTTCTTTTTTCTTTATGTGATGACAGAAATCTTTATGACTTACACCTTCTTTGAACATATTATATACATATATACACATATATGTATATATACACATATATTCATATATGTATGCACACACACTAAGATTAGCATATTAATTTAAAAGAGTTCTTTATATGTGTTTCTGTCTGAACTTCCTTCTGTTTTCTTCTGTGTATTAAAAAAATGCTCAACAACTCTCTTTTGTGTCTTTTTGTTTGTTTGCTTGTTTTTGGCAGCTCTGTTCCTAGCTGGCCTATGCCAATATACCTCCTTTGCAGAACTCAGTCCTCTCTACCATCTCCTGTACAATATATACCTACATACACATACATACATAATTCTTGTAACAAATAAATGTAGTCAAGCAAAACAAAACTACACATTTACTATCTTCAATTTCCATGAAATTTAAGGCTCATTTATAAGTACTGCAGAAGCAAATAATAGTTATTGAATCTTCACTCTGAAATTGTGGGACTAAATTAACATAAACAATGCAGAAAATATACTTTAAATATAGCAGTTAATGCTTTTCATTAAAATTTAAAATGTTATGTTTATGATCATGGAGAGGAGCTTTTAAGATTGAGTCAAGTGCTTTCATTTATTTTATTTATTTATTTATTTAGGCAATCTGCAAACATAAACACAGTAAGATTTTATCATCTCTATACTTTTGAATCAACTGTTTGAGTGAATACATGGTCTGCCATACAAAATTCCTTGTGGAAGTCTACTGTTCCATACATACATACATACATACATATATATATATATATATATGTGTGTGTATATATATATTTGAGCTTGAATTTTTTTCTTTATTCACTTGACCAGCTTCAGTTGGACTTCATAACTGTTTTTTAAATGCCATTTCCGTTTCCTAATTTATCACCACTGAGTGTTGTGAGGCTATTGTCATTGATGAGGAAAACAGATTGTTATAGAAGTACTGACAACCCAATGATCCAAGATAATTCTGAAGGATTCATGATAAAAATGCTGTCTGCCTCTAGATAGAGAATTGATGCTCTGAGTGCAAATTGAAGTATAATTTTCTTACTTTATTTATTTTTCTTCCTTTTAAAAAATGCAGCTAACATGGAAAGATGTTTTCCATGATATCACTTGTATAATTTATATTACATTTCTTGCCTTCTCAGCTAGTTGAGTATGGTGTGGGAGAGAATTCAAAACTCAAAATTTAAAAAGGATAAGAATGTCAAAATTAAATAGATTTTTTTTAAATAAGGGAAATCATATTGAAAATTCTAGAGACCTGTTGTTATCTGCCTTGGCAAACCATGTACAGACATTGAAGAAAATTAGTGTTCTTTTGAAATATTGTAACAATGAGGTATACTTCCAGACATGAATACATATGGATATGAGTAAAAATGCAACAAATCCTTTAGATATCCCTTATTTAAAATAATTCTACTAAAATAGAAGAAACCTGCTAGTATTTTCTTTTTACTTAGTTCATTTGTAACATCATAGACAATTGTTCACAACTATAGCAAGATCAATGATACTCTTTTCATTTTTCTTTTATGTTGTTCAGTCATTTTTCAGTTGTGTACATCTGTTTGTGATCATATTTGGGGTTTTCTAGGCAAAGATACTGGAGTAGTTTGCCATTTCCTTCTCCATATTATTTCACAGATGAGGAACTGCGGCAAACAGGGTTAATTGATTTGCTCAGATTCACAAAACTAGTTTTGAATTCATGAAGATGAGTTTTCCTGAGTTCAGGCTTGGCACTCTATCCACTCTGCCACCTAGCTGCCCTAATTTATGATTTCAATTTTACTGATAGGCTTTGATTTTATATTACAAATATTTACAAATTAATCCTGCTTCATAATAGATTTCTTGTGACAAAGCAAAATAATTAAGCAAAATTGATAGTGCAGGGAACTCAACCAAAAATTAACACATTTTTCTCAAAAATCTCATTTTTTAATTAATAGAAATCTATTTTCTTCTTTTCCCTTCCCTAACACTATTAAAAAAAAGAAAAGAAAGCAAATAAACTCCTGGTACCAAATACGCCCAATCAGGCAAAAAAAAAAAAATTCCCCATTGGCTCTTGTATGTATTTGAAAGATAGATATAGTTATAGATGTAGATAGATATAGATCTATCTATCTATCTATCTATCTATCTATCTATCTATCTATCTATCTATCTATCTCATTCCACACATTAAATCCATCACTTCTTTGTAATGGTAGGATATTTTATTACCAATCTCTTCTCTGGAATCTGTATTGATCATAGGTCTCATAGATTTCAAAGTTATTTATTTTTGCAGTATTGTTGCTCTCCTGGTTCTGCTCATTTTCTGCTTCATTAACATATAAAAGTCCTCAAAACTGTTCATTTTATAATAGTGATGTTGTGGTTTGAATTGTTCTTCCATTTCCTCTCACTTCACTCTGTATCAGTTCATATAAATCTTGTCATATCTATTTGAAATCATATATTTAGTATCTTATGGTACAACAATCCTCCATCATATTTACATGCCACAACTTATTGAACCATTCCTCAATTGTTAGACAACCTCTTATCTTCCAGTTTTTGTCACCACAAAATGAGTTGATGTATTTTTATATATATAAAAGACCTTTTTCTTCTTTCTTCAATCTCTTTGGAAACAAACCAAGCATTGGTATAGCAGGATGAGAGGGTATGCACTGTTTTGTGCTTTTTGTACATAACTACAAATGGTTTTCTGGAATATTTATAGCCATTCACAGGTCTACCAACAGTATCTAAATATGGTTATTTTCCCATAACTCCTCTAATATGTATTTTTTTCCATTTTTTTCTATCCATGAGAAGTTTGTTCATATCATTACACCATTTGACAATCGGGGAATGACTCTTTTTTTCTGTAAATTTGTGACAGTTTTACATATATATATGCATGTGTGTATACACATACACATTTATAGATATATTATGTGTGTATACATATACATACATATACATATGTGTGTATATACATATATACATGCATGTATATAGTATCTTGGAACTGAGTCTTTTATCAGGGAAATTCACTGTAAAAATGTATTTCCCCAATTGTTTCCTCTTAAACTTACCTTTAATAGACTTAACTGTATGTATACACATACATATATATTTAATTTTATGTAATCTAAATAATCTGTTTAATCTTCAATAATCCTCTATTTTTGTTTGGTCATGATTTTTCTTTTCTATCCATACAAATGATAAGTAATTTTTCCATGTTTCTCTAATTTGTATATGATGTGGCTTTATATTTAGGTCACAGATATAATTGAAGCTTATTTTTATATAAGGTCTGAAGGGTTTGCCTGAATCTAATTTCTTTCATACTGCCATCCAATTTTCCCAGCAGTTTTTCTCAAATACTGAATTCTTATCATTATAGTAATTCAAATAAATGCAATGCTGAGATTCTACTACACTCATCAAAGTAGCAAAGAGGATTAGAAAAAATGGAAAGTTAAATAATTTGCCCAGGGTCACACAGCTAGTAAATGTCTGAGGTCAAATTTGAACTCATGAAAATGAATCTTCTTGATTCCAGGCCTGTTGTCCATTGCACCACTTCTGTATACCCTCTATATAATCATTTAAAATACATATGTATATACATATATACATACATATGTATGTATGTATTCACATTTTTCCAACTACATGGAAAGATAATTTTAAACATTCTTTTTTTTTTCATTTTGAGTTCCAAATTTCATATAACCATTTTTAAGGTAACATATCACACTCATTCTCTGTTTTACTCTTGGGCTGTCTTTTGCTTTATCTCCTTGGTATTGTATGCTGGAACAATTACTTAACTCTGAATTAGAAAATGTGTCTCTCTAGATTTGTCTATATAATGAATTTACTTTGTGAAACTGGGCAAACAATTTCATATATAAGGGCCTTTATTTCTTCTTGGATACAATAACGAAACTGGACTAGGGGATCTATAAAGTCACTCCAGATCTGACATTCTAAAGTTTTATTTTATTTTATTTTCCTAAAGTGACTTAAACATTTCCTTTCTAACAGCCCTTCCATTTGCTGCATTCAGTTTGGTCAGTATATGGATAAGGGTTTGCTCCTTTCTGAGCATGATTCTACAATCCAAATATGGCATTAGGAGGGAAAAGCTTAGTGGGGTGCAAATGCAGTTGAATAGGCAGACATTACCTGGTGCTCTGCAAAATGGAAATCACCCTAGAAGGGTTTCCCTACATATGCTACTAATTGGCACTTTCACCCTACTTTGCTTAGGCCTGGGTATATAATGGAAACAAGAGATAAGACTCTGTGCAGAATATAAGAAAAGCATACTAAGTGAATTCTTGAACAAAGTTGCAAGTTGTAATTCAAGACAAGTAAAGTCAATAAGCACTTATTATGTAAACACTTTCAACTTTCCAAGTACCATGCTAAGTGCTAGGGATACTTTGAAGGTAGATTACATCTAAGGATACAGTGTGAAGTAGCCAGAAATAACTTTTGGTCACAGAAAGGAAGCATAGTTGCTATAGCTGGGGACCCAGGCATCTTACTCTCATGTGTATTTGTATGCTCTTCTCTAGAGGCCAGCTGTCTGAGGAATGACAATATCTGAGTGCTTCTGATATTATGTTTATCTATATTCATACTGCCCACTCTTTTGCCAACAAGTACTTTTTCACTCCTAGGGGAAGATTTTATGACAACAAAGCAGCTCAGTAGAAGTCCTGCCCCTGGGCCATTCTACTTCCTTAAAGGTATATCGGTATCAAATGTCTCAAAAACCCTGAGTCTGAAAGGGAAAGTTGACAATAACTCCACAAATGTTCTATGGGATATTTTGAGATATTGCTATGTGTGAAATCAGCAAAAAGAAAAGCAAGCAAACTAATGCACACAATGACATTTAAAATAGTAAAATATAAATTACATACTCGACATACATAAATCATATATATATTATATATAAAATATATTATAAACATAAAGTACATACTTTATTTAAAATATATAATTCAGCAGATTTCATGGTAAAGTAGAGAAAGAATTAGATAATGACTCAGAAGTATTCTGTGTTTGTTTTTAACACCTGATTCTTACTATGTCATTCTGTACAAGTCATTTAACCTTTCAGAGAATTAGCATTCTCATTTATACAATAAGAATAATAACATTTCCAGTACCAAATTAGCAGGGTAATCATGAAGAACTGACATGTATTGACAAATACTTTCCAAATACTGAAACCATATATAAATATCAGTTATTATTTCTAGTACTATTACTATTATTATAGTTATTATTATAAAGAGAAAGATGATTTTTAACACTTCAAAAAAATTAACATGTCACTCCCCTAACCCAAAAGTTCACAGTGGCTCTCTTGTCTAAAGGCTAAAATTCAAAGCATTCTCTTTGATATTTAAAGGGAGGTTGACTGTGCATCTCTCTCCATAAAGTCTCTGATCCTGCCAAAATGATTGACTTACTGGTGCCTGGCTATGACAATTCTCCTATCTCACTTCCTTTGCTCCCTGAATTCAAGAGGAAAAAGTCTACATATTTCTGTTTCCAAAACTATTAAGGTGATTATGATTGTCTTGATCTTTATCTAGCCATTGCATTTGACATTTCAATGTATCACAATAATGATAAATTATTGCACACAAATTTAGTTTACTTTTATAAAAGTCGTTACATGTTTGTTTTCTTACATAGTATAGAATACAAGTATTATCCCTATTTTATAGATGAGACAATTGAGGCTTAAAGTGGTTCTCTGAGGGAGTCACCTACTTAATAAATGGTGGGTCTCTGATTCGAACCCAGGTATTCCAAGCCCTGAATGCCTTCCATTACATGGATGATTATTTTTTAAGTTCTTGTAATGTTAGAGTGACAATTACAAATTGTTGAAATTTAATTTTAAAATTATATGATCCTTTATAATGAAATCTGGAGAAGGAAACTTGAGGTAAAATAATGTAAATAATTTTAGAATGGAGAACAAACAATTGTTAATTAAAGTGATAGGAGAGGGAACTGCAGGAACGTACTTGAGTTTTATGTAGTTTTGTATATGTGTGTCTATGTCTGTATGCATCTGTGTTTTAATCATGTACATTTAACTCTTTAAAATCTGTTCATTTTTAATTTATCCTATAAATTTCTGTATATATAATTGAATAACAAAAAAAATCCTCCACCAGAAGCAGCATGTGGAAGATTCAGATATGTCCCTCTTCCCATCCCTTCCCCCATCCTCCCTCTAGGCTGCCCTGGAAACCCTAACACACCTGTAGCTTGATGCATTTCATGACAAAGAAGAATCATTTCTTTAGGATTCTAAAACCTCATAGAAAAATGTGTGGGCTGTGCTGAAATTGAAGGGTTAAGCCATGTGTATGTGGAGTGTGTGTGTGTGTGTGTGTGTATGTGTGTGTGTCTGTGTGTGTGTGTGTGACCATGCTCTTTTAATCTCATTTCCACACAACCAGAATAATCTTGCTTTCTTGTAGCAGAGAAAGCCATTGAAGTCTGGGGACATGGGGATCTGCTGGAGTTAGGTCTGGCCTCTGTGGTCTGCCTCCTGGACAGCTTCTTGTTGGCTTCTTTCTGTGCACCCTCCTCTCCCTGGGCTCCAGCCCAGCAGGTTCAGAGGAAATTCTTGAGGAGCCTCTGAGGCTCCCTTCCCCCCATCACATAGCCATCACATCACCAAGCTCAGCTTTGGGGCAGTCACTGGGAGCTGTATGCGCACCCCCCCCACCACTCAAAGCTGGTGCATGATTTAACTGAAAAACAGGAAGGAAAGGAAAAGGATGAGAAGCAGCTGGCTTGGCCTCTTGGCCCAAAGCTTTGTTGCACACCAGTAAAAGCTTCCATTTGGACAAGGAGGGAATGCTGAGACCTGAATCCAGAACCAGATAAGGTTCCTTCTAAGTTTACCATTTATAAAGTAAGGAAATTCTGACGTGGACCCATTCTTTGTTTTTGTTTTGTTTTCAAAACCGAAGATTATTGTATTTGTATTTAGAATTCGCACACATTTTCTACTATTGGAGGGAAATCTTTGGATTCATACCTACTTACAGTTTTTATATCTTTGCTTTGGTTTGGCTTTTTAAACAAATCCTAGTGGTTTGGTCCAAATCCCATTAAAATTGTATAAAGAAATAAAATTTTGTACTTATATATTTAAAAACCCACATTTAAAAATATAACAAAGTGATAGAAGGCCTATAATCAGTCACAATATATATCTGAGGGACAATCATCTAGAGAGAATTCAAGAGGAATTATAGACAAGGATAAAAGACTTAGAGCTAGAAGGGGCTCAAACTCTAAAAGAGTCCAAACCTCTTACTTTACAGATAAGGAAACTGAGGGTCAAGGAGGTTAAAGACCATAATGATAAGAACAATAACAACAATATTTAGCATTTTTATAGCAATTTAAACTTTGCAAAATGCTTTACAAATGTGATTTCATCTGATCGTCACAATATTTTAAGGTAAAGGCTATTATTATTCCCATTTTACAGATGAAGATACTGAAGCTGACAGAGGTGAAGTGATTTGCCCAGGTCACATAGTCAGTATCTGAAGTTGAATTTGAACTCATCTTTCTGACTTGAGGTGCAGATCTATATGCCTTACTCCCTTGGTCAGTACACTTTCCACTGGTCCATATTGCCCTCCCTGAATATGTCCCCAGTAAGAAGTAGAAACAATTAAAAGTAAGTTTTACCTGTACTCTAACATGATCATAAATATTTTACATCTTTTAGAATACATACTTGAATTGCATGTTTCCTAGTTTCAAGTATTTCTCTTTTTTGCTCCTGTTTTCCTCCCTTTTGCCATCCAAAAAATGAAAACAAGTTTAAAAACAATTGATTTATTTACTTATTGGCCAAATGTCTTTAATGTATAATGTTGATATTACTATCTGGTTTTATATATCCTGAAGTATATTCATAGCTGACAGACTATTGAAAGCATGTATCCAGATGTTTCACTATAGTTGAAATGACCACATCTGGCACATTTTTCTTCCAAACCAAAAGTGATTATTCTCTAAGTTTTGTCAGCCTAGGAAGGCCCAAAGTATATGGCCTATTTACATTTATATTGCCAAGACATTTGAGTCCCTACAGTTCTAGCCACAATTATCATTTTTTAATCTAGAGTGTTTTCATCTCACTGGTAATTGATGTTTTTAGTGAAGAATTTTTATCTGAGCTTTCATTTATCCTCCTCTGCCACACCATGAAGTAATCACAATATATGGAACAATGCTTTTATTTTTCTGAAAGCATAGTAGTTACTGCAAATATTCTTTCTATTCTCATTTCAAACTACAGTGTACAGAAAGAAGCAAATGATTAGGAGTGAGATTCTAGAAAGGGGGAGAACACTTGGCACTCTGTGCCCCCACTTCTTAGTCTTGATTATGTTAAATGATATACCTCTCATTAAAGTCATTATGCTACCATTTGGAAGTAATATTTTCTTCATGTTTATCTGAAAGCAATGCCAGAAGATGTGATTAACAGTGAAAGGAGGGCCAGCTAGGTGGCGCAGTGAATGAAGCACTGACCCTGAAGTCAGGAGGACCTGAGTTCAAACCTGGCCTCAGACCAAACACTTGACACGTACTAGCTGTGTGACCTTGGGCAAGTCACTTAACCCCAATTGCCTAAAAAAAAAAAAAGTTTAAAAAAAAAAGTGAAAGGATGTCTTAATGAAAATAAGCAAGCAAAGTCTGATTTCCATATCTCATTTAAGAGAAAGCACCAGAGCAGTGTCACGAACCCATTTTAATAAGACACCATTATGGTCTCCAAAATTGTCATTGTAGCTTTGTGTTAGAGGAAGGCCTAAAGCTAGTACTGTCTTAGTTCATGTTTGATATTGGGACTATAGGAGGCACTCCTAAGTTATTTTGCAATTCAACAAAATGAGGTTTACTTTGTCTAACATACATACTGCAAGGATATATAACGAAGATAAAGTGGCATTTGACATTTCTGGATGTGGACTCACTTGTGATTCATGTGATCATCAGAAATCCACCAAGTAGGAGGGGCCCTGACACTACATGGGTGGGACTTTTATGTCTTTGGATGATCAAAAACCTACTTCAAGAGAGGGAGGGATTAGTCAAGTCCCATGTGTAGTTTTGTTGCTATTTGTTGTTGTTCAGTCTTTCAATTATATCCAACTCTTCATCACCCTGCGGACCAAAGCACGCAAATAATTTTCATGGTGTTTGCTTGTAAACATACTGGAGTGGTTCACGTTTTCTTCTCCGTTGGATTAAGACAAACAGAAGTTAAGTGACTTGTCCAGAGTCCCACAGTTAGTGAGTGTCTGAGGCCAGAGTTGAACTAAGTTCTTCCTGACTACATACCAGAACTAGAACCACAGAGCCATCTACCTGCCTCCTTTGTTGGCATATAAGGGAAATTAACTCCTGTTCAGTGAAACAAGGTAATCCTAATTCTAACACATAGCAATACCACGAGGGCAAGGACCTAATGCTCATTACAGCAGTGGTATTAAACATGAATAGAAATACATAGGCCACAAATTGACTTAGAAAACTCACAAATTAACATTGTCTTTGTTGTTTTAGATTGTTTAAAAATTTTGTTAAACATTTCTCCATTACATCTAAATCTGGTTCAGGAGTTTTACAGGGGTATTTGACACTTCTGTTCTAGAAGACCTTCTACTTATTTAAATATTGTCATGTCTTTTAGAGCACAATGCTCCCAAATACAGGCAGTGTTAGGAGAAAAAGAGAGAAAAAAGAAAGATGTAGCAGGGGGCATATAACTTCACCCCAAAGAATTACCAAAAAGAAAAAAAATAATGTTGAGGGGGACAAAAGTCTCCCCCACTCCCTTTAGAAGGTTTAAGTACAATACCTCAATGACCCAGTGCATGTGGCAGATGTGGCCATGTCTTAGTGTCCACAGAAGTTTAGTAATGCAAAGATGATGCTGATGAACCAGTAAGCTGGAGCAGCTCCATTCAAGTAAAAAAGTCAGAGTAAATACACATTTATTAAGTATTTACTATGCACCAGTCACTGGATTAAGCCATGTAAATACATAGAAAAGACATAAGATGGTCCCTGCCCTCAAGGTTCTCAAACTATCTAATAAAGAAAGAAAATGTAAGAAAAAAAAGAAATTAAAAAGGGTGAAGAAGACTCTTGACCCAGGGATATGACAAAGTCTTGCTGCCGGGGTGGGAAATAATGAGGTGAATAATCTAGGTTTCTTTATTGTTCATCCTGTATTTCTAAGAGTACCAATGACATCACAAATTGGATTTAAGTGAGGCAGAGTTGCACAAAGTCATCAGACTCACCCTTTCTTCCAGAGTCTTCAAAGTCCAGTGGGAAGGCTAAAGTCAGGACAACCGGTGACAGCCCAGGATGTGGTGAAGGACCTCAGTGTCTTTGATGTCTCACCAAGTTCTAAGTGTTTCAGCCAACTTGATGGTCATTAGAACAAAATATTCTCATCTACCCATTCCACCAAGGAAGTCTTCCTATTCTTACGGTAGACATTCCTCAAGCACCAAAAAGTTTGCAGCTTGTCAGTTATCCTCAACCTGGCTTATACCATATGCCAAGACAGTTTTACCAGGGTGTGGTCACTTCTCATGCTACAGTTTCTTGGAGTCACAAGTGAGAGTTGGGTAAAAGGTTAACACCAAAGGTGGATGAGTAGCCCTGAAAAGGGCTCAGTAAGCTCTCACACTAGAGGTGCTAGTCCTCCTTGAATACCCCATACACTCCAAGTTAAGACCTAATAAAAAACTGAAATACTACACCCAGACTTTGTTTTCAAACACTAAAAAATCTACCCCTACTTAAAAATTTCACAAAATATCTTCAATACATTACCCCAGTCACATCTCAGGAACCAGTACCACAGTCATTCCATCTGGTAGGTTCCAAACCTGAGCAACAGGCAGTGAGGCAGACCCGAGCTCTTTCCCACACATTCAAAAGTGGAACCAGCCCGTGGACAACATGATCTTACATGGCAACACCATTTTAAATTGATCAATAGGAAAAATTAAGTCCAATTTCTCAAGCATTCTTAGTTCTCAAATGAGGGGGAAATGTATGTTTTGCTTTTCAGAATAGCAAAGCACTTTTACTCTAAGATTCCCCTACCTTGGAAACTCCCTCCAGTAAGTCCCCAACCAACAATGTACTTCATCTTTATTTTGCCCAACTGTGCTTTAATACACAACCATCATTAATGTACCTTAAAACTTGATTCACCAACTCCAAGTAGTAACAACTCTTTTCAGAAAGAAGCTTATTCTACACATTACTGATGGGAGCTCTGAACAGATTTCTAATTTGACTTCTATTACAACTGAAGCCACCAAAAAAGTAAACCATTGGTAAGGTAGGTCACAATGTACAAGTAGGTCTCTAGAGACTAGGCTATCCCATAACCCTATTAACAATTTATGGAAGATTTGTGAATTTTGGCATTGATGTTATCTTGCAGACAAATGAGATTCTAGAGATTCAGAAGTCCAGGAGGGCAACTAGATGGGGAAATATGAGTTTAATTGCCTGGATGTCAACACGACGTAATATTTTTGGGCACAGACCTTCAGCAACATCATCCTTGCAGTATCAAAACAGTCTGAAAGGAGAGACTACTGGACATTTTGCTTTAAATGACTGAGGGATATAGTTTGATTTGGAACATACTTGAAAGAGACAAACTTGCAGATGACTTGGTAAATTGGGACCATTTTGATGCCAGGAAGAGGAATGAGGATTCTCCAAAATATGAAGATTATAATAAATCTTTGGTTTTTTTTTATGTCATAGGGAAGCAAGTGTCAGGAACTTAATACAGATTATTCCTAAAATCATCTGGATTTCCCTCATCTACTGTATTCTCCAACACTTGACTGAATGGGCCATTCCTTGAATTTTCTTAGGGTTGATTTCATGCTTCTTATTCAATTCATTCAATTGAATAAACATTGAGTGTTTAATATGTGTCAGGCACTATGCTAAACCTGAGCTACAAATGAGGAAAAGAAAGAGAAGCCATGCCTTCAAGGAGCTTATAATTTAATGGAATAAGGCAACACACAAAAGGAGGCAGGAAACTTGATGGGGAAGGTAATGGTGAGGAGGGGGGACCTAGAAGTTCTGTGATAACTGCTTTACTGGAACTGAAAATATGAAGAACAACAAATGCAAAATACAGTGAACTGAAGGTCCAACTTCTGTTTTCTGTGAAGGAAGACTTTATACTCTACTCTCCATTCCTCCAATCAGAGAGGAGAGGAGGCTGAGGGAAGTGTTGTCCAGGATTGAGTTATCAGAATGGTGATAACATTAGAAGTGATGAGCTTATTCTGGGAGGATCATCTGTTCTGTGGAGATGAAACCAAGAAACACCATAGCCTCATCTGATCAAGTCACCATTATGTCATCATTGTATTGGTCTAGGTCAATGTTCTCAGGATGGAAGGTCTCTTTCAGGTCTCTGCCCACCAGTAGAGACTTGTATGAGAGAGTTCAGTTAGTCCTGGGGAGGAATGGTAAAATTCTGTATTTTGTCTGAGGTCAAAGCAAATAGCTCCTAACTAGTCTCAGCCATAGGATTAGAGAAACAAACATTAGTAAGATCAGTAACTCCAGATCACTCACTCTGGATCTGGGCTGCCTATTCAACAGCATTGATAATTTCAGGAACATCTGTTGTGCTGGGCATTATGACTTTGTTCAGCTGCCAGGTGCCACCTGCCTTCCTCAGGCACCACAAAGTTGCTGTAAGGGAGTTGGTATAACAAAATACTACAGCTTCCTTCATTTCTATCACCAGAGAATATCTTTCACCAAATCCACCTTCACACAGTGATCCCATGCTGCATGGTGACAAATACGTGTTATGGTTCAGCTAACTTTAAGGGGTTTCCATTTGACCTGTGCACAATGATTGCTGAAAAGATCTATAAAGATTCAATCTCCTGTCCCTTCCCCCCATAATCTGATTTCTTTAGCCTGTCCTGAATGACTCAAATGGCTTCCAAAGTTGATTTAGGTTTGAGTGAGGTTGAAAGTCCCCTACTGTCCTTGATGCTGAATTCTGCTATACATTTATACTAGCTATCATTTGCTTTATTTATTCCATGATTCAGAACCCACATCCAAAACCACTTGCAGAAGAGGGTGTCATTGCCCCTCACCCACCTGGCAGGCAGGAAGATGTAGAGACTCATTTTACTACCCTCAGAACATTTATTCATATCCATAGCTACATATGCACAGATTAACAGTAAAAATTCCCCTCTCAAAAGTCATCCATTGATCAGTCCACAATTTAATTGTTGTGTAACTCTATAGGTGGCAGGAGAAACCCATAAATAAAATCTAAAGTCATTCTTATGATATTCATTCAGAAGGCAAGGTTTAATTGACCCTGAGATAGTTTGGATATAAGTCATGACAGACTCGAAGTGGGTATCAATTCTAATTTCACAAATCCATTTCCTTTAGGAAGTTCACTGCCTCATTTGCAGATTTCCACTAGGGACCTGGCTGCAAGGGGAATTAATTTTTATAGGAGCAGATATGAGTAATTCCCTATCTCAGCTAACTAAAAAGGGACAAATAGTATTGCCTTTTAAAGGCTCTAATACATTTAGTTGACTCTATAAAAGTGGATTCTCAAAGAGTTTCCCCTGGTATGGAAGTCAATTATGAAGAGTACCTTGGCATTGACTCTGTTAGTCATGCAAGAACAATTGTTCCAGGCACTCATCAGGTAGGTGTTTGAACTTCTGTAACTGCCCAATCTCCTTGGTGGACAAAATTGGCCTTACCTTGCCCTCTCAGAGCACAGAGTTACTAGAGTCTCAGTAACAGTAAAACGATAAGCCTGAAACTTTCTTACCAGTAGTGAAAGTTCCCAGGTGTCTACCACATGTTTGTTTTCATCCTCCTGTCTTCTGGTTCACATCTCACCAGGTAGGGGAACAAGCACAAAAAGTCACAAGTAACTTTGCATAAGACTTATAGCAGGCCTCTGTCAGATTGTGGCAACAGAGATTATTCATTGTCTGCCCAGTCCTAGAAAAAGTGATTTCTAAGCATGAGAAGTGGTTCATAATGATACCATTTGATTTAGTCCCTGACCTGGGGAGATACTAGAAATCCAATGTCTGCTTTCCTGTGGTAGATCCTATAACTAAAGTAGATCCATCCTTCCTCCATGAAAGAGTTTCCCACTGTGGCCAATGTCATTCATCTAACCAAAGGGAAAATTTTAACATTCGTGGTCTTTTCTTTTACACTCCCTCTAACTGGCATCTCCAACTGCATATCACATTATCAAATTTGCATCATTCCTGGCACTCCAATAAATATATGCCTTTTCAAAGCTTATCACCCCTAGTCTGGTGAAGAGAAGGAATGAAAGAACTAATACCTGCACAGCAAGTGTAGTGCAATATCGCCCATAATAAGGATAGTTATAGTACCCTTCTGCTCACAATAACATTGGCTTTTTGTAAGAACTTTTTCCATTTATCCACCTGCAACTTGATTTTTTTTTTCTTACCGTATCTCCCATAGTCAATGACTATCTGGCAAAGTTCATCTCAGGCATCTCATTTTATAGATGAAGAATCATCTAAGGACCAGAAAAGTTAAGGGAATTTTCCAGGGCCACATGATTAGTATATGTCATAAGCAAATTTTGAACCCACCTCTTCTGACTGCAAATCCAAGGTCCTTTTCATTGAACTATACATCCTCTGTGTTTATGGAAACTCCCTCCACTTGCTGTTGTCAATTCTAGGCAAATTCTAGCCTTAAAGTGTGGTCTGGGATAATCAGAGTTTGATATACCTGTTCATGTTCATGCAGACTTGAACTCAGAACTTCATGGTATCAAACCTGGCTTTGTGTTTACTAAGCTATTCACATATCTGAGAGGAAGCATGGAAGAATGGAATAACTAACACTTGTATAATAGTTAACATAAAGTAGTGGATAGAGTTACCTACAATTGGAATTATGAAGACCTGGGTTCAAAGCCTGCCTCTGACACTTGCCAGCTGTCAGACTCACTCTAAGGAAGCAATTTAACCTGTCTCAGGCACCTCCCTAGGACTGATTATGGACAGAGTTTATCTCTCTTTTGGTACAAAGACAACACATGGATGAAATCACACTATGTTTATATATAAACATGTCTGGGCACATAATATTATAGATCATGTGCAACATATGTGTATATATTCATATATTTTATCCAATAAATATGTATAGTTGATAGGGGGTTGGTTGTTTTTCAGCATCATATAATTTTTATATAATTTCAGCAGATATATAAATATATTGTTTAATATTACTTTACTTATTGAATTACATGTTGACATTTCTCCATATGAATTCAAAGTACTTTATGTTCATTTGTTTATACTTTATACCCATTTGTGTTATATTAATGTGTATATATTTTTTATCTTCCTCTACTAGATTATAACTTCATTGAAGGCAAGTGCTATAATTTAACATCCGATCTAATCTCCCAATCCCATGAGTAGTGGCTAGAATATAGTCTAATACATGAAAGAAGACAAGGGAGTCAGGAAATATTTATTAAATGTCCTTTATATGGCAGGTACTATGAAAATCTTCTACTAATATTATTTCATTTGATCCTCGCAACAACCTGGGAGGTAGGTGCTATTATTACTCTCATTTTGCAATTCAGGAAACTGAGATAAACCATTTAGGTGATGTTCAGGATCACACAGTTATAAAGTGTCAAAAGACAGATTTGAATTAGGCTCTTCTGTACTGCAGACCCAGTGCTTTGTCTACTTCACCATATGGAAGGAAAGAAATAAAGGAAGATAAGAAGATATCCTTATTAGTATCAGTACAAATGTATTTGAGTTTCTATAGCTCATAGACTCAATTATATAAGTTGTGGTTAATGGACTCAAAATTATCCTTTGGCCATGTCTGAGTCTACCAAAATAACAGATATAGCCACTCTCTCTCATTAGATGGTTATAGAGACAGTCTCATAATTTTCCCTCTGACTATGTGTATACACAAAATAAATGCATATATAATATGTGTGTATGCTTGTGTGTTTGAAGTATGTGAGTATGGTATATATCTGTGTGTATGTATGTATGTATATATTTGTATAGACTCCCCCAGAGAGAGCTATCTACACTTGTCTTATACTTGTCTTTACACTTGTCTTTCCTATTAGAATATAAGTTGTCTGTAGGTAGAGATTATTTCATTCTTTGTACATGAGTTTCCAGCATCTGAGATAGTTCTTGGCACATAGAAAGTGCTTAATAAATACTTAATTAATGGATTGATATAGTAAGATGATTCATTTAAGTGCCCAGCACTTGCCACAGCAATCTCTCCTCCCAAAGTGATTTTGCTACTTCTGATAGGTCACTGAGAAATAACTGAATGATTGTATCTCCCTTAACCACACAAGCTTCTGCATAAATTGTGCCCTCAGATGTGGACAAGATATGAAAGCTATCCAGTGTCATTGTATACTCTTTTACTAGATGAGCTACAAGAACATGCAATAAGTCATGCCACATCATCACATCAAGCTGCTTCCTGCCATGTGGTAATCTAGGCTGTCACAATAGGAACAAATATAAGCACTGATGAATGGGAAGGAAGTTCACTATAGAATATTCTCCCTTTCCAAATGCAAAGACTAGGCTGTAGAAGATGGTGGTGCTTATCTTTAATGAATTATATTGTTTGTTTGTTTGCAAGGTTGTCCTTAGTATGTTCAGGATTTCTTGGGAAATCTAAGTTTCTGGGCCTGCATAATACATTTTATATTTTTAATATATTATGAGAAGCTTTTGATATGGTTGAGAAAGCATCTCCATTCTAAACCCTTATTATTTCTCCCTTGGGTTTCTCTTTATCTCCCTAACTATTGCATTTTCAGCTTTTGTTATTCAAATTCATCTGTATAACTCTGCATAGCATCATTGGTAAACAGGTGCAGACATGGGGAATTACACATGGCTATGTGCTCTATGTATATTGTGAGCTACTGTTTATATTATTGTTTAGTATTCACTCTGAGTTGTGGGTTTGCTAATGCTGCAACTATATTAAATGCCATTTCAGCATCTTGTAAACCCTCACATCTTCTCATCTTAACATGAAAATGAACTTGAAAACTCATCAATATACCAAAATAGAAAGTAGGCTATAATTGGCAAGAGACTAGAGGGAAATAACTGATTCCAAAAGTTAATATTTTATTATTAAAGATGAAGAAAAATGTATATGCAAATAAAAGATGAGGAAATTACTTGGAGATAAATGGTGGAATTCCAAATAACATACATTACAACATCTCCTTGATGACTACGTTTCTTTGCCATGATAATTTTTCAAAGTCTGTTTATTTAAGGGAATTTCTCATCTCATCAAAGATGTATATTTGAAGAAACTGAGGCAAACACAGTTCAACAGACTTATTCAGAATCGTATGCTTAGTAAATATCTGATGCCAGATTTGAACATTCATACCTGGAAGGAAAGAAGGAAATAAAAGAACAAATGAAGATATCTTTATTAGTCGATCATAAATAATATCTTTTTAGTTGACTAAAAAGTAGTTTACTTATTCAGAACATAGAGAGAGAAAAAGAGAAATGGTGTAGGAAGTCCAAGGGTTGTGACTATAATCTTCAGGGGCTAGGAATTTTTAGTCTTTCCTGAGCAGCAGATAAAATGTATTCAAGTGATATGTTTAGTATCTTTATAGCACACATGGACACTATTGAAAATTATTTAGAAATGTTATTACCTCTGATTGCTAACTTCCAGGACTTAAATGTTTTCTAGCTGAAATTAATTGTGAATCTTGCCTAACACATTCCAACTTAAAGGAATGATCAAAATAGAAACTCATTTCATGTCTTAGAGTTCATTTTCATAATTGACCTTACTAAACCCTGTTACCATTTAAATATAATTTGAGAGTGAGGCTGAGGGAATTTTCTCAATTTTACATAAAGTCCTATTTCAAATAAACTAAAAAAAAAATGTCAACTTTCAAACAATACTCTATTAAGATCAATTCTTAAAGACACAGAAAGTCCATCTTTAAAAAGTCTAATCTTTACAAGATATCATGCCTAGTTGTTGCACCAAGATTATTATGGAATTATGATGGTAGAGTAGAGGCAGAAACTCACCTGAACTCTCTCAGATTCCCTTCCAAAATAACTTTAAAATAACACTTCAAATTGAATTCTGGAGTGGCAGAACCAGCTAAAGGTCAGGGTGAAACAATTCCCCAGCCTAAGACAACAAAGGAGATTGGCAGGAAAGGTCTGTCACACCTGGGTGGTGATTAGCCCCAGAGTGCAGCACAGCCACCACCCCAGCAATGTCAGCAGCAGGCCTTAAAGGCAAATGAATCAGCAGCTGCAATAGTTTGGGGAGTTCTCAGCTAACAGATGGTAAAGGGGATTAGAAAGAGATTACAGGTGACTATTTGCTGGCACTGTCTTCAGGAACCTGTTGCATCATCCAGATGTATGGTCACAGTCCCAGTGCAAAGAGATGCACTAATGCTTGTGGCAAAAGAAGAGTAGGGACCTTGGTCCCAGTGTGAAGACAGAAAGAAGAATTAGCATTTGTAGCCACAGGGGAACGTGGGACTGGGACACAGTTCCAGGGTCAGCGTGAGCACCAGCATTTGTGGCTACAAGTAAACAATGTTTATTCCTGGGTAAAAACCAGAGCAAAAACTATTGGGTCAGTGATCACAAATCTCCTATTCGAGCAGTCAAAAGCAAATAATTTAAATTTTCTGGAGCCACAGTCAGCATTAAAGATCTAGAAGCTTCTACATTAAAGGATCAGGGAGCTTGAAATGTGATATTCCTGAAGGCAAATGAGGTAGAATTTTAAGCAAGTATAACCTACCCAGTAAAACAAAACAAACAAACAAACAAACAAAAAACTGAGTATCATCCTTCAGGGAAAACAACAACAACAACAACAACAACAACAACAACAACAAAAACAACAACAACAACAAGAACAACAACAACTGCATATTTAACAAAATAGAGGACTTTTAAGCATTCCCGATTGGGAAAACAAAACAAAACAACAGAAATCAAAAGAAAATTTGCATTCAACCACAAGACTCAAGAGAAGGATAAAAATATAAACATGAAAGAGAACTAATTAGGGTTAAATGTTTACATTGCTGTATGGGAAGATGACACTTGCAACTCCTAAGAACTTTATCATTAACAGAGTAGTTAGAGTATATATACACAGAGGGCTTGAGTATGAATTGATCATGATGGGATGATTAAAAAAAATAAACAAGGAGTGAAAAAAGAAGAATGAAATTGGAGAAGGGAGAAGGAAGAGGTAAAATGGGTATAATTATCTCACATAAAAAAGGTGTGATAGGAAGAGTTTTTACAGTGGAGGGGAAGATGAGAAAAGTCCTGGCTGGAAATGCTTGAATCTTACTCTAATTAGTATTGGCTTGAAGAAGGAATAATTTACACATTCAGTTGGGTGTAGAATATCTATCTTACAAGTAGGAGAGATAAAAAATAAGAAAAGGGGTTGGGTGCTGATGGGAGAGAGGGCAGATTAAAGGAGGCAGTAGTTATAAACAAAATTGACTGTTGAGGAGAACCAGGGCAAAAAGAGAGAGAGAGAGAGAGAGAAGGATAAAGAGGGGGAAAATAAGATGGAGGGAACTACAGAGATAGTAATCATAACTATGAATTTAAATGGGATGAATTCACCCATAAAACAGAATTAGATAGCAGAAAGGATTAAAAATAAGAATCCAACAATATTTTGATTTTAAGAAACACACTTGAAACAAAGAGACACATAGAGGGACTAGAAAAAAATCTATCATGCTTTGTCTGACATTAAAAAAAACAGGGGTAACAAACTTGATTTAAGACAAAGTAAAGGCAAAAAATAGGTCTAATTTAAAAAAGATAAGTAGCGAGACTGTATTTTGCTAATAGGAATTATAGAAAAAGGAAGTGATATCAATATTAAACATTTATGCATCAAATGAAATATCCAAATTCTTGAAGGAAATGTTAAATGAGTTACAGAAAGAAATAGTAAAATTATACTTGTGGGGGACCTAAAATTTCCCCTCTCATAACTCTATAAATTTAACCATAAAATAAACAAAAAAAAGTTAAGGAGATTAAAAAATTATTTTAGAACAGTAAGATATGATAGACTTCTGGAGAAAATCAAATGGGAACATAAAGGAGTACACAATTTTCTCAGTTGTACATGGTTCCTTCACAAAAAAAAATGCTTATGTATTTGGGCATCAAAACTTTACAATCAAATGCAGAATATGAAATACTAAATGTATCCCTTTGGAACCATAACACAATAAAAATTACATTCAATAATTATTTTATACAACTAGAAAAAAGAATAAGAAACTTCATCTAGAAGAACAAAATATCAAGAATATAAAGGAAATCAATGAAAAATAATGTGAAGTAAGATAGCCTAGAAGTACCAGATTTCATAAAGATTGCAAAGTGGTAATCATCAAAACAATCTGGTGCTGGCTGAAAAATAGAGTGATATATCAGTGTAATAAATTAGGTACATGATACACCATAGTAAATGACCATGGTAATCTATTTTTTTATTAAACCCATGGATCCCAGCTTTTGGGACTCACTACTGGATAAAAAAGAAATCTGGGAAAACTGAAAAGCAGATTGACAGGAGCTAAATATAAATCAACATTTGACACTGCATACCAAGATAACACCAAAATAGGTACATGATTTAGGCATAAGGGGTCATATCTTAAGCAAATTAGAAGAGCATGAGGAATTTTACTTGTCAGATTTATGGATAAGGGAAGAATTATAATAAAACAAGACATAAACAGCACTACGAAATGTAAAATGGATAATTTTGATTGCATTTTTTTTAAATACACAAACAAAATCAATACAATCAAAATTAGAAGGAAAACATCAAACTGTGAAAAAATACAGCACTTTTCTTAAAAAAAGTTCTAATTTCTCAAATACATAGAGAACTGAGTCAAATTTGTAAGAATATGATTCATTTCCCAATTGATAAATGATCAAAGGATATGAACAAGTAGCTTTCACATGAAGAAATCAAAGCTTTCCATAGTTAAAAAAATATGCTATAAATTACTATTGATTTAGAGAAATGCCAATGAAAATAACTCTGAGGTGGCCCTTCAAACCTATCAGATTAGCTAATGTGAAAAAAAAATTGGTTAATTGTTGAAAGGGATGTGGGACAACTGGGATACTAATGCACCATTGGTGGGTTTTGAACTAATTCAGCCATTCTGGAAAGAGCAATTAGGAACTATGCCTAAAGGGCTATAAAATTGTGCATATATCCTTTTATCCAGAAATACCACTGCTAGGGCTGTATCCCAAAGAGACCAAAGGAAAAGGAAAAGGACCTATATGTACAAAAATATTTATAGTAGTTATTTTTACAGTGGCAAAGAATTGGAAATTGAGGGAGGATGCCCACCACTTGGAGCATGGTTGAACAAGTTGTAGTACATGGTTGTGATGGAATAATATTTTGCTATCAGAAACGATGAGCAGGATGCTCTCAGAAAAACCTGCAAAGACTTAGATGAATTGATGCAAATTAAAATTAATAGAGTCAGGAGAATATTGTACACAGCTACCACAATATTGTATATGATCAACTGTGGATGACTTAGCTATTATCAACAATACAATGATACAATTCTGAAGGACATATGATGTAAAATACTAACCACCTACAGGGAAAGAACTGATGCATTCTGAATGTGGATTGAAGCATACTTTTTAAAACTTTGTTTTTTAAAATTTTTCTTGTTTCTTTGTTTTTGTTTTTGTTTTGGCTTGCATTTTCTTTTGCAACACATTTAATATGGCTATGTGTTTTGCATGACTGCAAATGTATAATCTATATCAAATTGCTTACCTTTCTCAAAGATGTAGGAATAGAGGGAGGGAAGGAGAGAATTTGTAATTAAAAATTTTAAAAAAATGTTAATTCTTTTTACATGTAATTGAGAAAAAAATATAGTGTAATATTGGCAGTTAGAAGGAGCTGACAAAAGAAATATTTAAAAAATGTCACAGGGGGATGTCAATACTGAGAAATATTATAGGAATGAATAAATGAATTTATGAAAAGGTTTTCATTGGACACTTATAATATACCAATTGATATGCTAAATTATGGAGATATAAAGAAAAAGTAAGAATGACAATCCCTTCCTCAAAAAGCTTACATTCTAATAGGACTATATTATTTACACCAGAAATAAGTGATGCTAAAGTGGGTAGATATGAGTAGAAAGGATATTGCAGACAACACTTTATATAAGGAGAAGGAAAGTATTGAGTAAAAGAAAGTGTGGAAGAGAAAAAGATCATCTTTGTGGTCATCGTTGTTGTTGCTGTTGACCATTCTCAAGAAGGACCAACGGCATCAGGAGAGTGATGTCTTGACTTACAAGTGAATTGCATTTAAGGGAGGCAGAGCTGTCCAAAGTCATCAGCTTCAGTCTCCTCCAGAGTATGAGTTCATGGGCAGCACATAGGTCAGGATGACTGGCTATGGCCCAGGATGCAATGGGAGGCCTTGACCTTTTTAAGTTAAAAGTCTTTCCCACATCTCAGGTTATCTGAGGCAACACCCATTTGTTAGTTAAAGATTAGTTAAGAATTGGGATAAAAGATGGTCTACTTTGCCTTCACAAAACAATCAAGAGAGGAGGGAAAGAACCTCAGAGTTTCAGCATTATATTCTAATAAGACTATATTGTTGAGGCCAGAAATAAGTGATGATAAAGATATCAGTAGAAAGGATATTGCAGACTGCATTTTGTATAAGGAAAGGTAAAGTATTGGGTAAAATAAAATGTGGAAAGGAGAAAGAGCATTGTATGACTAGTGAGAAAGAAAAAGGCAGAAGGAAGCCATACTGTAGAAATTGTTGAAATTCATCATGAAAACTATTCAATTATTTCTCTTTAGACAAGCACAAATGCATGTTTACAAATGTACTGTGCTCCTTTTGAAGTGAAATTGAAATACCATTATCCATCCAGAGTCAATATTCAGACTCTCCCATAAATGTCTACATCTGACTGTTTGAGCTCTGGGGCTTGTTATGAGCCATATTTTCAGTTGAGATTGATTATACCTCTTGCTTGGCACATTGCTGGACAAGTTTAGGAAATAAACTAGTCACTCAGTGCTTAGCTGAGCTGCCTTGGTAGGAAGATAGAAGCTGATACAGGACATTATATCATAACTTACAACATACTTAGCTCAAATATGTAAGTTATTGACTCATGATGTTTATGTAACCCAGACCTAAAAACAAATCATTCTCTCTGCTAGATTCTTTTTCATTTTCCTAATACAATTTCTCGGTCCTTCCCCCTCCTTCTTCTCTCTCTCTCTCTCTCTCTCTCTCTCTCTCTCTCTCTCTCTCTCTCTCTCTCTCACTTTTTCTCTGTGTGTTCCTTTCTACCTCTCTGTCCCCAGGCTCAATCTGTGCTTCTGCCTCTGTCATTCTGTCTCTCATTTATCTATTTCTCTATCCACTCTCTTCAACCCCCTTCCCCCCCCCCCCCCCCACACAAACCTTCTTGGTTTTCCTCCCATCTGCTTTAAGGTCATAGTATATTGCACAGGATTATTATTTCAAAGAATGATGATTTTTGAATTCTGCAGTATTTAATGGATTAGAAATAAAAGCTCTATTTCAGACACCAAATTTTAATTAATAAAACATAAATCACTAACCTTATATTCAAGACATTGCCCCTGTATATGAGAAAAGTACTCTAAATGCTGTTATTGTTGTTTTTGCTGTCCCAATGAAATCACATCTTAACCATTGCTACAGGGCAGCTGTGCCAACAGAGTGGATGTAGTGTTAGATTTAGAGTCAGGAAAACTGGAGTTAAAATCTTAACACTTATCAAGATCAAATCAAGTCTCAGACACTTACTAGTTTTGTAGGAATCACCCAACCTTTCTTTTCTTCAGTTTCCTCTCTTCTTCAGTGATATTAACTAAAATGTGAATGGGGAAAAAATAATAATACCTACCTGTCATAACTGTTAAGAAGAACAACACAGATAATTAATCAGGAATTCAGGAGTTCAATTAATCAACTTACTTCATGGCATAACAAATAAACATGAGAGACACAAAGATTTCATCTCCAAGTGGCCAAACTTCTTGTGAATTTCTCTAAGTTTAACTTGGCCCTGTCTCAAATGAAACCTAAGTCTCTGATGACATATCAACCCCTGACATGACAGGGCTCATATATTCTATCTAATAAACATTTATTAAGTACCTATTATGTTCCAGGCACTGTGCTATGTGCTGGGGATACAAAAAGAGATAAAAGACAGATCCTGCCCTCAAGGAGTTTACAATCCAATCAGAAGACAACATGCAAACAAATATATACAAATCAAGCTATATACAGGAAAAATAGGAAATAATTAAAAGAAGGAAATACTGGAATTAAAAGTGGTTCAGGAAGGCTTCTTGTAGAAGGTGGCATTTTAGTTAGGACTTAAAGGACATTAGTCAGAGCACAGGAGGCAGAGCATTCCAGGCATAGTGGAGAGCAAGAGAAAATGCCTGGAGCAGAGAATGGAACGTCTTGTTTGGGGAACAGTCAGGAAGTCAGTGCCACTAGATTGAAGAATACATGTCAGGGAGTAAAGCGTAAGAACAAAGGAAAGATAGAAGGGAACTAGATTATGAAAGGATTTGAATGCCAAACAGAGCATTTTCTATTTGTTCTGGGAAGCAAAAGAGAGTCTCTCTGCTTCCCAGGCATAGCTGCAAGAAACACTGATCATCCCCATGCCTACCTGAGACACTGAAGAAAGCCTTGTATTATGGTAACTTTGAGTAAAAATATTTTAGATAAAAATGGAAATAATCCACATATGCTAACTTTATGAAATTGAACTCTTCTATATAGCTACCAACAATGGTGTCTTCCCTAAGTTAAACTTCTAATTCTGTGACATGGGAAGTAGATATTAAATTTTAATGAGATATGCATTTTTTTCACTTTTGAGATTTTATAACAGTCTCATTAATCAAACTTTCAGGTCTAGACATGAGAATTCTACCTATTTTCATTTTTTGCCATTTAAAAAAAAACCTATGAATCATAGTAAATATAGCTTCCCAAAAATATTTAAACATTTCACATCTGACCTCCAAAAAAGATTTTTTTTATTTTAGATTTCTTTAAAAATGTCTTTTCAGTATTATGTCTGGATTATGAAGCATAAAATGCCTATTTTATTTCCGTGCAATCCAAGAAGCACTCATATACTTATTATTTGTAAATCAACTATTGTAGGTTAATTATAGCAACTCATGAAGATATTTTCTTTGATCCTGTACATGTTTCATTTTTAGTATTCTCTTTGATATAAGTACAAAAAGGAAGTAAAACACTGGTTATTGATCTCAGAAAATTAGGTTTCAGTGCAGCTTTGCTGTTTTATTAAGTGAATGACATTACACAAGTCATTTCATCACTTTCAATACCAATTTCATCATCTGTAAAATGAAGAAATTGACCAGATGGTCAGAATGAAGTGGGGGGGGGGATTTGCAGCTGCTAGAATGATTAATTCCCCAAAAGCAGTCATCAATTGCTCAATAGAGAGCCTGACAGATTTGTGGTTGTTCCTGTGGTGTGTAACTTAAAAAAAAGACTTTTTTAAAGGAATAAATACCATTTAATTGAATTTTCATATGGTACAAATTTAGGAAGAATATTTAATAGTCAGAATTGGAGAAAAAGATAGGGAGGATAAAATAATTGGCTAAATCTTATCTATTAAAATGAAATTTAATAAAGTTAAATGTAAAACATAACAAATTAAAAACTTCCTTCACAAGAACAAGATAGATATTTGTTATTAGATAATTATGTGTCTGAAAATAGTGTAAAGGTATTAGTGGAGTTTAAGATCAATCCATATATATTGATATATATTGATATCAATCTACAATGTGAGATGTCAGCCCCCAAAGAAGTAATTTGCTGTTGGGTTGTATTAAAAAATGCATATCTTCTGGAATAAAAATGGAAGAGTACTGTAAAACATTCTTCAAACCATATCTGGAATATTGTGTTCAGTTTTATGTACCACAACTTGGAAAGAACTTCATGAGCTGGAAAATATCCAGGGAATCACCACCATAAAGGTATAAAACCTCAAGCATATGCCAAGATTACTTGAAATAACGAGGCATGTTCAGCCTAAAGACTTAAGTGAAACATAATAGCTATACCCAAGTATTTGAATGGTTATCTTTTTACAAGATGGATGAGCCTTTCCAGGAGAGCTAGGTTGCTTAGGCTAGAAGCCTAGAATCAGGAACATTCATCTTTCTGAGTTCAAGTCTGGCCTCAGATACTGGCTGTGGGCCCTGGGGCAAGCCATTTAACACTGTTTGCCTTAGTTTCTTTATCTGTAAAAGGAGCTGGAGAAGGAAATGGCAAAACACTAGAGTATCTTTGTCAAGAAATCCTCAAATGTGGTCACAAAGAGTCAGACGTGACTGAAAAAACTGAACAACAACAACTACACAAAAGGCTTTTTAAAATTCTTTCAGAATTAGAAGAAATGGATAGAGGCTGGAGAAATAGAAAATTGAGGCTACATGTGAAGAAAATCTTTCTAAAAATTAGATCTGACCAAAAGTAAAATGGGCTGCCCTGGAAGATGGAGAGGTCACCATCTTTAAAGACTTCCATTTCCTTTCAGTTATGGATTGGACTTGAAGGCTCCTTGCAATGCTGAGATTATGTGATAGTATCTGACTTGTGAGTGTTCTCTGAATCATGTGTTGTGTCAATTCTTCTAAGATGCTGGTCCTCTATGATTCATTGTCCTATGGCAATAGATTATATATTTGTATTTGTATGTATCTACACATGTGTATATATATATATATATATATATATATATACATATGTGTATATGAGTATAAATAACAGGCATATATGAAGACACATATATGTATATGTACATAGATTTATCCTATATCTATTTTCTATCTTATCATCTATCAATCTATTCATCACTTCCTACTTTTTTCTTTAAATTCATCTCTTGACATGACTCAATTTCCCCTCTACTACTTTTGTTGTTTTCTTTGGACATATCACATTTTGGTATAGTGGATAAAGAGCTAGTCTCATGGTCAGCAAGATTTAGTTCAAGCCTCACCTCTAACACAGGCTACCTGAGATTTTTCTACATTAATAAAAGAACAAACTTGTTTTAAAAACCAGCTATATAAATCTCCTATAATATTTTGCAAATAAGCTAAGATTTTAAAGTGGTGTTTACCTTGGCTATCATGTCATTTTGCTTGGTAAAGAGATGGAATGTTTGCTGTGTTGGTTATGCAATTTCTTGACTTTTTGGTCTCTATATTATAGTGAATACTTTGCATTGGTTAAACTTCTCTAAGAAATTACATTGATAACAATCAAACCATTAACTTTATTTTGATACATTTCCAAATATTCAGTGTGTTTTTGTTTTTGTTTTTTTAAACTGACTTTCCAGGTGACCATTTAGGCATTAAAATCAATCAATAGGGGCAGCTAGGTGGTGCAGTGGATAAAGCTCTAGTCTTGAAATCAGGAGGACCTGAGTTCAAATCTGGCCTCAGACACTTGACACTTACTAGCTGTGTGAACTTGGGCAAGTCACTTAACCCCAATTGTTTCACCCTCCAAAAACAAAAATCAATCAATAAGCTCATTATTATTTTGCTAACATTTATATATTGCCTTGACATGAAAAAATATTATCTCATTTGATTATCTTAATGATTCTTTGATCAGTTTTCCCTGACAGTAAGTCCTGATCCCTATCCACTACTCCATTACCTTTGAACTCCCCAAAGTCACTTACTTTGTTCCAAGCATTGTGCTAGGATGAAAGGAAAAATATACACGTACAATAATTTTACTCTAGGAGCTAATATTGTAAGTCATCAAGGATCTAGTTAGATGTTGAATTAATTTGGATCTTAATGTCATTTTTTATAGAATTTCTATTTCTTTATCCTCTGTAAGATGTGTTGGAACACCATAAGTTTCAGTTATATTCATGGTGTTTTTTTTTTATTTGTGTTTTTCTCAGGCACAACTGAGCAAACTGAGATAGGGTCCCATGAAATGAGGTTTCTCATCATTGCCAAGAGGAAACACATTCCTACTAACCTTTTTAATTTATTCTCCAAGGAGAATCTGCAAGCTATCTTTCCTCTAAAGTGCATTATTATCATTGTTTGCTTTGTTTTGTTTTTGTGAAAATGTCAGTAGTGATACATTTATATTTTTTTCCAGTAGATTGTCAACTTACTGGGGTTTGGGCAAAAATTACATGTTCATACCAAAAATCAAAATAATTACTTCAATACTAAAGTATATGCTGGTGGCCTGTAGAGTTTACAACACTTTATGCCCTCTACATTGTCCTTATCATAATAACATAGAAATTTCATCACACACCCATAGAACAACACATTTTCCCTAAGACCAGAGAGGTACCACAATTACTGGATGGCTAAAAAGGATGTAACCCTTAAAATATATTAATGGTAGAATAAATACTCCCTAGGAAAACAGGGCTAAAAGTGATCTCTAAAACACAAGTAAACTATTGTAGTTGTAAAAAACAAAACAAAACAAAACAAAACAAAACAAAACAAAACAAAACAA
>NW_020954599.1:27321331-27350319 GCF_900497805.2 Vombatus ursinus
AAAACAAAACAAAACAAAACAAAACAAAACAAAACAAAACAAAACAAAACAAAACATTGAGCACAAAGAATGTTTTAAATGTGCTACATCCCTTGAACCTAAATGTTTTATTTCCTCTCTTTTGCAATTTGTCTGCAAGAAGGGTAGTTAAGACAGCTGGAGGGATGTCACTAATCCTTTGACTGATCAAGTCCACAACTTAATTCATCATCTTCCCTAACAAGCTTAACTTTCCTGTTTCTAATCATGGTACAAGTTGGTTTGACTCATCTCTCCTTCCCACTACACATCTGAGATGCCAAGTTTAGTTAACTCAAGTTATATTCTATTTCTTTGGTTTATATCCTCTTGTGTACTCCCTTTGTTGTTGTTGAGTCATTTTTCAATCATGTCCAACTCCTTGCAACCTCATTTGGGGTTTTCTTGGCAAAGATACTGGGGTGGTTTGCCGTTTCCTTCTCCAGTTCATCTTACAGATGAGGAAACTGAAGCCAACAAGGTTAAGTGACTTGCCCAGGGTCACACAATTAGTGAATGTCTGAGATCAGATTTGAACTCAGGAAAATGAGTCTTCCCTACTCCAGGCCTTGCACTCTATCCACTGTGCCACCTAGTTGTCCCATACTCCCATTGTCACCACCTTAATTTGGTGATCCTGATTGAGGTTCAATGTGGAGGCTTTGCTCTTCTTCCAACATAATGAAGGGGCATGAGAGTCCATCTTGTCTGATCTCTTCCTTTTATAGATAAGGAAGCTGTGACCTAGGAAAGTTAAATTTCTTGCTGAAGATCACATGTGTAATAAGAGTTATATATGGGATTAGAACCCAGGCCCTTTGCCTCCAGAACCAGTGTCATGCTTCTTTAAATGTAAATTGGAAACAATGAAAGAGAACAAAGTCAGTAATCATATTAAGTTAACATGCAAATCAGTACTCAACTACATGATATATATTTTGATGGGATAGTAGTAACAAAATATTTTATTGGAATATTTATTGCAAATAGAATCCCAAATAATGCAAAATTCATTAAGATGGTCAAAGTAATGTCCTGCAGTCTGGAAGTATTAATATAGTCAAAAGATACAGTCTTATTCTCTGACAAAACATTTAATATTCGATGCAAGTACACTTTAAGAAAGAGATTAAAATAACTTTTGAGATTACTTCCTGTAACAGATTTCTTTTTTTTTTTTTTGAAAAAAAATGCTTCAGAAAGAGTGGATAAGTTGTCATAGTTGTTCATATATATCTATTGATCCTCGGTGTCAGTTTGAGAGAAAAACATAACACTGTCATGTGGGACTTCTGTGATCAATAAAACTTTTGTCTCAGTGCATGCATGCACATGTGTATCCTCACATGTGCCTCTGTGTCAGGCTAACTTTCCTATAAAATAAAGCTTCTTAACCTTAGGTCTATAAATGTGTGTGTGTGTGTGGTATACACAAAATAAACAAACATTGTGAGGATATATTTATTTGTGTGTATACGTGTGTTCATGCATGTATGCATACACACAATGCATTCAATATAATTGATATCCCTTGTAGCTTTGTATTTTATTTTATGCATTTAAATACACTATTCTGAGGAGTCCTTAGGCTTCACAAGATTGCAAAGGGTTCCATGACACACAAAATCATTTAAGGATCCCTGACTAAATACTTCACTCTTCCACCAATTCCCATACCAACTAATATTCTTTCCCTTTGCTATAATCTCTGATGTCTGAAACTTTCTGTTCTAGAAACTTTCTTTCTCTATTCTACTCATTGGAAACTTCCTATCTTTGACATCAGGGATATGTCAGCACTAAAATGCATATGAGTGAGATGCTATCCCTTCCATAGTCCTTCCCACAGTATGGGGCTATTTTCTCCTGTTTTTAGAGTTCCTAATTTTAGAGTTATTTGTCTGATGGTGCTCATGTTGGCAGTTAGACACATGACCTTAGTTGATCCCTGCACTAATTCAGAGAAGACACAAAATTCCCCAAGTTTCCAGCCAAACTTTGGAGCATGAAGGAGGAAGAGCAGTTGTGACTCCATTCTTCAACTTCATTTTCAACTCTGTTCTTCTTCTTAGCATAGTGCAAGGTTACCAAGGAATGTCACAGAGGACTAGTGTCTTCTCTGGTCAAATCATTCTTTGTTACCAATGTCACCCCACTCTGTGATCCTATCCCTATATCAGAGGATTATCGACTTGATTTGGAAGGGAGCTTAGAAGCCATCAAGTCCAACATCTTCATTTTACAAATGGAGAAACTAAGATGGAATGAGTCTAAGTCAATTTTTTTCACAGCTAATGAACATCTCTCTTTAAGCCTCACATCTTCCCTTGTTTGAGTTACAATTCACCAAGACTGGTTTTTCAGTGAAAACTTCTAAGTCTCCAAAATAGTTGCAATAGACTGGGTCACATTCACACTTTTTTGGACCTTTGGGTCAATAGAAGCCCAGAATCACTACCTTCTATTCTCATTTCCCCCTCTCAGAACTTATTCCCTTAACAACTTCTTGAAGATAGCACTTTATTTGAAAATAACCTTACCACCTTGAACAAAAAAATAATATCACAAGACTAGAAAGAATACTTAAATTTTAGAGTTTTTGAAGAAAATGTTAAATTGGGTTCAGAAATCCATGACTACACATAATAAAAATAAATCAAACCCATGTCATATTATGGATATGTTGTTTAGTTTTAAAGTAATTCAAGTTCTGCTGAGTCTATGGAATATGTATAGGATATCATATAAGATAAACAAATTCATTGGTACCTCCTCAATTGACAATTTCATCAATGAGGACATTGGTTCAGATTATAAGCATCCAGATCTTCTTATGCTGTACTAGGCTTATCTATATTCTTCCAAAGATCCTCCATAGGATACCCTCTCAATGGGCCTTAGTTCAGATCTTTTGATAATATATAGTGCAAACAGCAGTACAATACTTGGATTGTCTATTTGTTAAATTTTGATCTTGATGAATTATGAGATAGGCACCCCTCCTAAGATGGGCATACATGTCCTCAAGTTCTGAATCAAGTCTCTCAATCTGTTTTTTTTTTTTTTTTGGCCATTTCTTGACCAAAGTCATTGCTGATAATCTGCTGCTCTATTTCTCTAATTCACATTGATGCAGAGAGGGGATTTTTTTTTTGGTAGAATGTTTATTTGAAGTCCTCTATGAAGATGATTTGAAAGAGTTCTGCAAAACTGTTTCCAAGACTAATGATTAAATGACATTTTTTAAAAATCTGGTTCATTAGGCAATTATTTTTAGTTCTCCAAGGAGCAAATTTGTTCTTATATCTATAGGCATTCATTTAAAAAAAATCTATGTACTAATTTCACAGTAGATTTCTGTTGCTTTTTCTTTTTTTTGATTGAAATATATGTGTGTGTATAATATGTATATCATATATAAGGTATGTGTGTATATGTATGTATGTATGTATGTGTAATATCTCAGAAATATGGGCTTTTACCCCTTAAAACACACACATCTGCATATACATACTGATCCTTGAAGATTGTAATATATCTTTGACTTTTCAAAGATTTTAGTTACTTCTTGGCTTTGTTCTTCTCTAGATTTCAATAGATTATGGACACTCTGGAACTTCCTTCAGATTTTTTTGATATTTTGCATATCCAAGCCTTATAAACTTGTTATTCCTTAATCTTGATATATAACTAGTCTGGAAGACTTAAACTGAGATCTTGCCTCAGATCCTAGTGATGTGATCTTGGACAAATCAGTTAATCTCAGTGATCCTTTTCCTCAGGCTCAGAAGGGATTGACATGTTATTAATCAAATTGGGGAGCAGAGCTTAAAAATCAAAGGGATAATAAAATGGGGAGAATAATTTTACTTAGTTGTCATGATAATTATGATAATCAAATTAAATAATGTATTTAAAAGATTTTTTAAAACATATAGTACTAAATAAATGTCTGCTGGTGGTGCTATTATTATTGTTATTATTGTTATTAGTAGTAGTAGTAGTAGTAGTAGCAGTAGTAGTAGTAGTAGTAGTAATAGTAGTAGTAGTAGTAGTAATAGTAGTAGTAGTAGTAGTGGCTGGTAGTAGTAGTAGATATGAAGCATTGTTAACAACATGTTCTAACTTATTTGCATCCAGCATGATTATCTCTAGAGTCCTTTAGGTCACTTTGACCCTTCTGATACCATCAGTGTTCTATAACTCAAAATATTGAACATTCCTGGGAGGATTTTGGTGTTATCAGGGTAGGATTCCTCAGTAAATAGTACTTTTGGATTTCTTAAAAAATTCTACAGCTTCCAAAACATCATTCAGTCCATTATATTCCTTTTTCTCCTCTTGGTCTAAGTCATTTCTGATTATGAGTAGGCACCCAAGGGCACTGTCTTTTCTTTATTCACTTGAATTTTTGTTTGATTCCTACCCAAGTACTTGCTAGGCCTATTTTTTTTAAGAAACCATGGAATTCATAAATCAGCATTTTAAATACTGAGGTTTATATTGCCTGTTTAAAGTTTACTGCATTATCTCATTTAGGGGGCCCTGTAGTTATTAAGAGTTTCATGCAATTAGAACAAAAGCACCAAGAAAAAAAATATGGAAAGAAATTATAGGGCAACTGCGGGGTTCAATGGATAGACTGCCAGGTTTGGAGTCAGGAAAACTCATCTCCCTGAGTTTGAATCTGGCCTCAGCCACTTACTAGCTGTGTGACCCTAGGCAAGTCATTCAATTCTGTTTGGCATAGTTTCCCCAAATATAAAATGAGCTGGAGAAGGAAATGGCAAACTACTCTGATAGCTTTGCCATGAAAACTCCAGATGGGGTCACAAAGTGTCAGGCATTACTGAAATAACTGAACGACAACACTATCTCTCGGATTTTCTTTATTTTTGTTTAGACATTTTTCACAATATCCTCTAGAGTAGCAGACACCCTTGGGGTGGGGTATGTCCCTTTCTTTTATGATTTTATCCACAGAGATATTATTAAAAACAATTATCTCTATAGTTGCATCTTTCAAGGAACTTTGTAAAATGTACAAGGCATGGGAGAAATTTTATTAGCAGAGAGACTTTAAGTTGACATTTTCCATTGTAAGTCAGATACTTTTGGTTTTTGTTTTAAATAACCAATGAACAATAATACATTGGAATTTTGAGTGAGGGATGCTTTTCGGTCAGCTCTATGGCTGTGAAATTGTAATCTGATCGAGAAAATTGTTGTCTCGAAAAGCATTACTGTTCTATTATTGTATTTTCATCCGTGATACCACTGATGTTTATGAAGATCATTCTCATAAATGTTTTGTACAGTTAAGAAACTAGGCATATGATTGAACAGTTTCATGGGTCTTCTCTCTGTTTTTTTCTTTCTCTTTTCCTCTATCAATGACTCTGTGACTTTGCCTTTCTATCTCTGTCTGCCTCTTTTTCTGACTGTCTACCTGTTTGTCCTTCTATCAGTCACTTGCTGTCTTTTTGTCTCTTTGTCTCTCTGTTTCCCTCCATCTCTGTCTCTTTCTGTCTCTTTCTTTTTCTAATTTTATTCAAATTGGCCTTTACTTTTTGTCTGTTGCCATTTGCAATATGACTCTAACCACATATATGACCTGTTATGTTTCTAGAACTGGCCTTTTTCTTGCTTCTTTTAATACCATTATTCACCCCTACATTTGTCTTGAACTAGGGAATATGACTAGCTTTGATCTAACTTTTATCACTGTCATTTTGGGGACAAGGGGACTCCAAGTTCTGTGTCCAAAGATTGATCCTTTCCCCAGCTAATTTCAGTTTCACAGTGAACACACATAATGAATAATAAAAAAAAATGATCAAACAAAAACAACAAAACTTATCAAATCATAGACAAACAAAAATCAGGCAAGTCATAGAAATATGTACCATGCAATACAAAATGAAAGGGCTCTCCCATTGGGATGGAGGTAACCCAACTCAACCAAGACAGAAGCTCCTTGATCTCTCATAGGGGAAAATCCCTGAACTCTCGAGAGTAGCAAGCTGAGAATAGGGACATGATGAACATTACTGACTCCTCTAATGTTTTCCCAGAGTGTTTTCCTTTAGCAACATGACGTGGAGTTCTCTTTTGAAACTGGATACCAATTGGATGCTACACTTGAAGAAGACACTTGATTGGAGAGTCCTAAAAGAATATTCCCACTTGCAGGCTCCCCAGAGTGGGGATTGGCCATTGTTGGGTCTCTCTCATCTCTCACCAAATCTGAACCATCCCTCAGAGGACTGGGCACTCATCTCCACTAACAAGAACAGAGTTACATAATAATGGGGTTTAGGAAAGAAGATACATATACATCTGACTACATCACCTCACTACTGAAAAATCTCTAAAGGTTACTTTATGCCACTAGGATAAATTGCAAAATCCTCAACCTGAGATTTAAGGCTTTCCATAATATATTTCCCACCTACCCTTCCAGCATACACATGTGCGTGCGCACACGCACACACACACACACACACACACACACAATTTAGGTAAACTGGGCCATCTTTTGTCTCAATTCTTACTTAGCCCTTTGTCATTGAATGGGCTTGGACTCAGACAAACTGAGAGCTAGGAAAGAACTTAATTTAGAAAGGGCAAGGTCACATCTTGGGCCATTGCCAGTTATCTTGACTTTTGTCTTGCCACTGGACTCTGATGACTCTAGAGGACAGAGCAAGGATGATGACTTTGCCTCTGCCTCACTCAAGTCCAATTCAAGGGCAAATCAAGACATCACACTCATCATATCATTGGTCTTCTTAGAGAAGAACAAACAACTATAATCTATCTAATCGATGCAAATTCTCATTCTCAACTTCACTTGCATGTATCCAGGAAGTTTAAAAGTTCTGCCTAAACCTTTATCACCTTTTTACACCTTTATTTTTACTTGATTGTCCCTGTTTATGCTTTCTTTTAGTCATTAATTGAACTTCCTCCCTCTCTCCCTCCCTTCTTCTTTCCCTCCCCCCTTCCTTTCTTCTCTTTTTCCCTTCTTCCCTCCGTCCCTTCCTCCCTCATCCTTCCTCCTTCCTTTCCTTCCTTGCTTCCTTCTTTCCTTCCTTCTTTCCTTCCTTCCTTCCTTCCTTCCTTCCTTCCTTCCTTCCTTCCTTCCTTCCTTCCTTTCTTTTTCTCTCTCAACGACCTGTAAACCTGAGTTAATTTATTTCATTGCATGTTCATTTCTCTTGATAATTGTCTTTATCTACCTTTCCTGTTGTTTGGTGTGATTGCAAATCAGATATTATGATTTTTTTTTGGGTGGGGAGAATAGAATTGTGTCTCAAATATCTCATTTTTTCATCATTCATTTTTTTTCTTTTAAAAATAGTCCCAGATTGACAGGATAAATCATTTTGGCTTACTATTTGAACTCCTTTTTCCTTTCTGAATATGTTATCCTTCTCTTGTGTGCAATTTCTCATGACTAACAATCCTGGGCCTCCATTCTCATGCCCCTGGAATTCCATTTTATCTCTGTGACCATCTCACCCTGGAAAAACCCTAAACCCTTGTATTCCCTTTCTCTAATTGGGGAGTTCCTTCTGGAACCTCCATTTTGAAGAAAGGTCTAGACTAGTCATAGGCCCTCATTCATTACTCTCCAGACTCATTTCTTCCCTCAAGGTGCTTGCATCCTGTTGATGTTGAACTTACAGGAAGAGAGGGATAAATGTTGCATAACATGGCAAGAAATGTATGGGTTTGTGAGTAGCATTGTGAGAACAGTGAAATAAATGACATCATAGCTCCATTTCAGTATCTGAGCAGATAAGTAGGGACTTCTTCCAAAGGAAGTATCGTTATTTAAGCCAGGACTATTTTTTTTAACTTATTTTATTTTTAATTTATGGGATAAAACAAACATTTCTGTAACAGTGCAATAAACAAGAATGCACATGAAACTGCAAATCTATTATGTACAATTTGCTATTCCGTTTAAATACATAATAAAGTTGTTACATAAATTTCTTTTTTTCTTTCTTTGTCTTTTTTTTCCTTTGTTTTCTTCCCTGCCCCCACCCTAGATATGGCTACCATTAGACACAAATACATGTATGTGCATGATATTCTTGACTTGTTCTTGAAAATGAATTTTGGGGGTTATTTTTTTAAAAACTCTATTCAGTGTATTACACAAGATCACAGATTTTGAACTTGAAGAAATTTCAGTTGTCATACAGTTCAAAAATGTTATTTTACAGATGTGTAAGATGATGTCCAGAGCATCTCAGTGATTTGTTCTAGATCAACCAGTCAGTCACCAACAGAGCTTCGAGGTAAGTTGATGACTCCAAGTGCCATATTCTTTCTATAATATTGAATTCATGAAGAAAATTGTTTATGTGATATTACTAACAGGTGTCTTCTTTCTGATAGTTACATTATTGCTTCTTTATTTCAGTATCATTTGAGCACCAATTTAGCTAGTCTGAGCTAGTTACAGAATTGTGTGTGTGTGTGTGTGCTGATGAAATATCAGATTGTGACAAAAAAGTTGAGATTATATCACTGTACTATGGTTTAAAATTATTATTAAGTAACAGAGGAAATGGAAAATCTAAGGTGAGTTAATTTTTTTAGGATCTTATATTTATATTTTTAGTGGAAAAAGTCCTGTTTTTTTCATTGGAGAGATTTTAGAAAAATGAATTTCTGCCTCTCTAACTTAATTTGATTCATATCCTGGGACACAGACCACAAGCTATTATAAAGGAAATAATTTTGGAAAATGTTTATTTTATGGCACACAATAAGGTTACATGACATATTAAGATTATTTGTGATAGCTTCATTGACCACATAGCTTTTTCAGGTTTAATAAATTATGTTTGAGTATGACCTTATTAATTTTTTACAATGAAGGACACAAAAATAATAGTGATAGCTAATATTCATATACAGACATATCTTTATGATTTACACAATTATTTACATATATGATGTACGTACTATAACTGAGCCACTTCATAGATGAGAAAATATGAGTTAAACAAGAAATTAACTTGCCAGAGGTCACACTGATAGCATCTTCAAACATTCTAATTTGAGATGGCCAAAATTATCATTAATTCATACTTCTCCTGATACTAAGCACACAACAGATTGAGAGTTTCTGGTTTATCTGCTGCTCAGTCTCTGAGTCTCTCTGTTTCATGTGACTCTTTTACAAGAAAGCAACTTATGTGGAGAGGGCAAGCATTTTATTACTGTACTGACACTTCTTTCCATCTAGTACCTCAATGGATATATGAATAAAGCATAAAAATTCGCCTTACCACATTTAAGTTAGCTTCTTTATCAAAAATAGAAAAATGGAGCTAAATACTCAAATTTCTATCAAATATTTATATAAAGAAATGAATTTTATGAAAAGTATTTGTTAACCTTTGATTCAATTTCTAAAGAGAATAGATTCTGAAAATAAACATAATTGGGTGGTTAAAGAATATCACATTCTAAGGAATATTTCATATTCTGTAAAAACAAAACACTTTTTCCCCCATCTGGTATGTATCCAGCTTCTGTTGTTTCTATTAAATCACTTTAAAAATATATATACAAATAGAGAACAGACCAGAATATAGAAAAAATGAAAATATTAGAAATAAACCAAGGTACTTGCTCCATCCTTTTCCTGTTGATTGAAAGCTTTGCTATAGCATAAACATGTCACTTTCTCTAATGTCATTTTCAAATGTGACATTTAAGGACCCTTAAAATAATAAAAAAAAAGAAACTAATCATACAGGAGCCAACTATTTACATTAAGTCTAGGCTTTTCAGGAAGCATTTTTATATATATTTTTTCAAAATGAGAGAAAGAGAGATAGAAAGAGGAGACAGAAAGACAGAGAGAGATAGATATCCACTTCCCAAAATAATATACCAAATGAATGGATATTCAGTTTATTATAATAAAATTTAGAAGTAAGAATTGTCTTTATAGAACTGTGCACTTTTTTATAATGGATCTTCCATCCATATCAACCTAGAATTGTCTCTGATTTCCAGTGGTGAAATGTGAAATTCTCTTTGACCTCACTTAATCTTGGATCCAAAACATCTCAAAATGTATTCAAGGAACTAAGGTAATTCTTTGCTTTGAATTCCCAGACAAATCTTTGTTTTAATTTTTTGGTATGTTTTTCTTGATTTTTAATGTCATGTAGGTTATAACATAGGGAAAAATCCTCACAAGAATACTTATCAAATGTACCTGTTAGTTTACCTCCCTTAGAACTCTTAGCATCATCATTGTCCTATCAAGATGATATAAATAACTGGGCTGACTTACATATACAGTTTTAATCATCTATTTTTGGAATAAATTATTTCTTCAGAGATATAACCTCTTACTCAAAACCCACAGATACCTAGCCCAATTGAATAGAATATATAACTTTGGTTCTTCTTTGTATTCAAATTATTTATGGCCTTTGACTTTAAATAAGTGACCAGCTATTAATTTGCAGAAGGCTAAATCATGACAGTATCAGATATCAACCACTATAATCTACTGTCTTTGTTCATAAGCTTGAATTGAAATGCTATCGTGTAAGATTCACCATGGAAAATAGCCCAGCCAAATTAACCTTCAGTGGAACAAGCCCGTGTATCCATTATATATGCTGCTGAGATCCATGATTGTCACTGATTCTTGGTCAGGCCTCACTCACTGTCTGACAGTGAATTACTGAACAATAAACCTCTCAAGGAAAGGCAAATAGGAGTTTTATTGGAACAAAGAAATAACTGCCAACTAATGACTTCTGTCCTTCTACATTACAGCAAGCCTGGGCTTCTCAGATCCTACTTTCTCTGCCTTTACAGCCCATCAGCCTCACCTCAACCACTATGAGCATCAGTTTCACTGTATATGTGGCCATCTTATGTTTCATAGACTTTCCCTGTAAATATACTGTTGATTTTCCTTCTAGCTCAGCTTGTACTACCGATCCCTGGAAAATCTGGGAAGATTTTGGGGAGTTGTTTTGTTTCTGTTTTCTACTCCTGATTTGATCTGATTTAAACTTTCTTGGGTGAAGTAAGAGGAGGAATGAATTAGAGACAACATGGGGCTAAACTACAATAGATGCGTTTTTTTTCCTTTGTGAAATTCTTTTTTTTTAATTATAAACATTACAAATACCAACATACATCTACATTTTAACTTGCAAAGAAAAACATAAAGGAAGACTTTAAGTGAAATTATGAAATTCCATTACATAATGTGTTTTTTAAAAAATGAAGCCATAAGCATTTATTTAATGCTTACTGTGCTGAACATTGAGGATACAAAGAAAGATACAGTCACTGCCCCTCCATTCTAACAATATATATTAAATTTAACATAGTAGTAACAAAATTTTCTTATTTCTCTTTTTTCTGAGCTTTGTTTTCTTTTCTGTATTCATAGGGTTTTATTGTTTTTATTTTCTTTGCATCTCAGTCATTACCCACTAACTCATTCCACCCCTTCCAAAGAGAACTCTGCCCTTGTAACAAGTATAGTCACTCCAAACAAGTCAGCAAATCATCTATATCTGAAAAGATATGTTTCATTCTGGTGCACCTTGCCATCAAATATGCTTCTACCTTCAGCATCCTATTCATGCCCAGGGACTAAAGGCCTTTAGACTTACCCTCATCTGCCCAAGATCCTGCCTTATTATATCTCACTGGAGAAGATCTGTCAGCTGCTCCCCTAACCTTCCTTTTTCCTTTCCCAACTTTTAAACGTGCTAATTCTCTGTCTCATTATACTGCATTCCTTCTTTGTCATCTGCTAGGTAAGGGGATAAACTTCTATAAACTAAGACAAAATGACAATGTATATTGAGCCAATATGCTTTTTTTTTTAATGGGGGGAGGGTAATGTGATATAGTATAGAAGATATTGAACATGGAATTGTGAGACCCGAGTTTGACCCAGCTCTAACACCAGTCCTATAACCTTGAACAAATCACTTAAGTTCTTTGAACCTCACTTGCCCCATCTATAAAATAATATTTGTACTACCTACCATATACAATTGTTGTGAAGGATGAATGACTAGAAAATCTTAATATTCTGTAGATAAGTGAAAAAAGTATGCTTACATCTGCATTCAGAATCTGAAGATGTGGATAGCATTTTTCTTTGTGAGTCCTTTGTGCTTATCTTGGATCATTGTGTTGCTGGGAAGAGCTGAGTCATTCATAGGTGATCATCACACAGTGTTGCTAATATTGTGTACAATGCTTTCTGGGTACTACTCATTTCACTTTGCATAAATTTGCACAAATCTTTCCAGGATTTTCTGAAATCTGCCTGTTCATTTCTTATTGCCCAATAGTGTTTCATTATATCCACATGGAACAGCTTATTCAGTCATTCCCCAATTAATGGCATCCCCTCAATTTCCAATATTTTACCATCACATGTAGGCCATCTCCCCCCCCCCCCTTTTTTTTTTACCTCTTTGAGATACAGACCTGCTAGTGGTATTGTTGGATCAAAGGTTATGAATTGTTTTGGAGCCTTTTGAGCATAGTTCCAAATTGCTCTCCAGATTGGTTGGATCAGTTCACAACTTCAGCAACAGTGCACTGGTGTCCCAATTTTCCCACATCCTCTCCAATATTTCTTCTGTTTTTTCTTTTTTTTTTTGTTCATGTTTGCCAATCTGATAGGTGTGAAGTGGTACCTCAGAGTTGTTTTCATTTGCACTTCTTTAATCAAAAGTGATTTAGAAAACATCTCCATATGCCTATAGATAACTTCGATTTCTTCATCTGATAACTGCCTGTTCATAACCTTTGACCATTTATGAATTGGAGAACGGTTTGTATCTCTATCAATTTGACAGAGTTCTCTATATATTTGAAAAATGAGGCCTTTGTTAGAGACACTGTTATAAAGATCATTTCCCAGCTTTATGCTTTCCAGTTAATCTTGATTGCAGTGATTTTGTTTGTGCAAAAGCTTTTTAATTTAACATAATCAAAAATTATCTATTCCACATTTCATAATGCTCTCTATCTTTTGTTTGGTCATGAACTAAACTCACTTAACTTCTTTGAGAATTTGGATGCTATACCACTTGGTGTGTTGAGTTTTAGGGGTTCAGGGATGCTGGGACCCCAAAGTCAGAACATGCGGGTCCTGCCTGAAAGAATTTGACCCAAACCTTCTTTCAACCAAAGACAAAGTTTATTAGAATAAAGACAAGGTTTATTAGAATATTCGTCATAGTGGACAGACTCTTAAAGAGTCTGAATATTAGTGAACATTAATTTGCTAGATTATAAGAATCTGAGCATCTTAATGGAGACAAGATGGACCTTATAAAAAGAAAGACTGTGGGAGGGATCTAGGAGCAGTCAAGTAGTCTATAAGGTAATAGAACTCCAGAGATCTGGACCACATGACCAAGGAAGAATGGAGCCTAGATGGGTTTAAGGGTAGGAAGTGGTCTGGGGCCATAGGGAAGTAGAGCTAGGCTAGGTTAAGGGTAACGGAGAATTGGGTGTAGCCACAATGAAAGGCCAGTTGATGGGACTATAGCCTCAGGTGAATGCCAATTTGGCCACGTGGGAAAGTCCAGGCAGGTTTTTATCTTTTTGGGGTCTAGATCTCATCCTCATCAGGTGTATATATGTTTGGTATTGATATTGCTTCACTGTCTATGATATCTTTTAGCAAGATATAGTTTCTTTTCTTATCTCTTTTAATTAGGTCTATTTTTGTTTTCACTTTGTGTGAGATCAGAATTGCTACCCATTTTTTTTAACTTCAGCTAACATATAATACATTCTGCTCTACTCCTTATCTTTATACTGTGCATGTTTCTCTGCTTCAGTTGTGATTCTTATAAACAACATTTTGTAGGATTCTAGTTTTTGATCCACTCTGCTATCCACTTCTTTTTCATAGGAGTTTTCATCCCATTCACATTCACAGTTGTGATTACTAACTATGTATTTCCCTCCAACCTATTTTTCCTCCTGTTTTTCCTTTTTCCTTTCACTCTTTTCCTCCTCATCCATGTTTTGTTTCTGTCTGCTACCTCCCTCCGTCTGCTCTCTCTTTTGTCAGTTGGTCTCTTCCTTTTCTCCTTTACTGTCTTGTAAGATGGCTTCCTATATTCCAACTGATAGTGTATATCATTCTCTCTTTGAGCCAATACTTATAAGAGTAAAGTTCAAGCAATGTCCCTCACCCTTCTTCCCATCTTATCCTCCACTGGCCTTTCATTGCGGTTACACCCAATCTCAGATCCACTCCTAGATCCCTCCCACAGTCTTTCTGCATATAAAGTCCATCTTGCCTCCATTAAGATGCTTAGATTCTTACAGTCTAGCCAGGGCTCAGATTCTTATAATCTAGCCACTGCTGAGATTCCTAAAATCTAGCCACTGCAGAAATTCTTAAAATCTAGCCATGGGATCAGATTCTTATGATCTAGCCAATAGCTCACTAATGTTCAGGGTCCTTAAGAGTCTGCCCAATATTATGGATGTTCTAATAAACCTTGTCTTTGGTTGAAAGAAAGCTTGGGTGGAATTCTTTAAGGCAGGGTCCACGTGTTCTGACTTTGAGGTCCCAGCACCTCTGAACTCCTAAACCGCATCAGTTCCATGACCTTAGATGTTTTAATGTTGTAGCTGCTAAATCCTGTGTAATCTTGATTATGGCTCCCTGTTATTTGAATTGATTTTTTTCTGGCCATTTGCAGTGCTTTTTCCTTGACCTGATAGTTCTGAAATTTGGCAGTAATGTTCCTTGGAGTTTTTCTTTTGGGATCTCTTTCCTGAGGTGATAGGTAGAATCTTTCAATGTCTATTTTGCCTTCTGGTTCTAGGATATCAGGACAGCTTTCCTTGATAATTCGATAATAGGAACAGGCAATTTTGAAATGAAGAAATCAAAGCTATGTGTACCAAAGTATTTGTATGTCTTGCCAATTGTCCAAGTTTCTTGGGCTAAAAGATTGTTTTACTCTCTCTTTTTGCTGGTTCTGCTGTTCCAGGATTTGTTTTGGGTGCTATTTTATGATTGTTTAGAGGTGAATATGGGAGAGTTATGGCAATTACACCTTATTCCACCATCTTGGCTCAAATGGCCTAGAAGCTGTTCCTCATCTGCATTGCTTTTCAGACATTAAAGCACTATATAAATGCTAGTTATTGTGATTGTAATTAATTTCAATGTTTCTGACACTATTTAGTTGCATTGTTCTCCCAAAGCTCTTAAAAAAAGATATAACAATTATAAGAAATATTAATTCTTTGAGTTTAATAATTTAAGTTAATGTAAGTGGAGTAAGATTTGTTTATTGAGATGGGGTTTTTGTCTTATCTCATTGCTACTCACCTTTGTTTGCCTAGAGAAAGAGGCCCATAAAGTGATGTAGGTTAACAGTGGGAAAAGGTAAGAACTTAGTGCTTTGTAGCTTATCAGGCATTAAGCTGTCAAAGGACAAAGAATTCAATAGGATTAAGTACCTTCATTTTCATTTTACTCTAGTGACTGAATGAACAGGGGGAAGAAAGAGATAAAAGATAGAAGGGCAAATCTACATATCATCAAGCCAAAGTCAAGAATACTTGAAATGCTTCTTTCATTTCAATGGCATTTCCCCCCTCTCCCTGCACACATTTAAGTCAAAATCAAATTTTAAATTAGAAAATGTGCATCTCATTTCAATCATTCAATGACTGGAGAGAAACTGGTTATCAGTAAGAATTTGCCACAGATTCAACATTTGTTACAAACTCAACATTTGTTTCAATCAATCAATAAGTATTTAATAAATGATTTTTCTGTGTCTGCCACCAGATTAGGAGCTGAGAATATGAACATAAAGATTGAAACAACCCCTACTTTTGAGAAGCTTATATTCTAATGGAAGAGACAATCAATACATATAAAAATGAATACAACAGAAAGAGAATAAATGGAAATATTTTTTTAAAAGTAGTTAAGGGCAGAATAGTTTGGGAGGAAGGATACTTATAATTGAAGGAATTAGGTTAGTCTGGAGAAGAAGACAATACTTGAGCCATGTCTTAAAGGAAGAAAGTGAGCTATGATGTGGAAGTAAGGAAAGAGTGAATTCCGGACATGGAGGATGTATCATGACTGTGGAATACAGAGGAGGTCAGTTGATATGGATCATAGAAGATAAGGCTAGGAAAAGACCACAGAAGCAGATAAATTGGGGCTAGATTATGTGACACCTTAAAAGCTAAGTATAGAATATTATATTATCCTTATCCTTATTAATATTATATTATTATTATTGTATTATCTTTAAGGAAGCCATTTGATTGAGTGAAAGAATCACATGGTCAGATTATCACTTCAGAAAAATTATTTTGGCTATACCATACAGGATGAACAAAAGTGGGGAGAGGCTTGAAGCAGAGAAACCAGTGAGGAGAGCATTATAATAATCTGAAAATGGCCTGAAATAAGATAGAAGATGTGTGAAAGGAGAGAAAGGATAGATTATAGGAGATGTTACATAGGTAGAAATGAGTCTTAGGAGGATGATAAGTTACATAGGAAGAAATATTTTACCAATTTATTGGATATGTTGACTAAAGTTGGGTGAGGAGTAAAGGATAATGCTGAGATTATGGAACTGAAATGCTGGATGGATGTCAGTGACTACAACAAAAATAGAAAAATTTAGAAGAGGAGAAAGATTTGGGGGAAAGATAATAAGTTTACTTTTAGACATGTTGAGCATAAAATGCCCAGTAGACAATTAGTGACATGGGACAGAAGTTTGGGGAAGAGACTGAGGTTGAAGGCATGTGGATAGAGATTATAGTGAAGTCTATGGAACCTGATAAAGTCACTGAAAGAAAGAATATAGAGGGAGAAGAGAAGGCCAAAGATAGAACCTTAGGGAATTCCCATAATTAAGGAAATTAATAGGATGATGAGTTATTTAAGGAGATTGAGAAACAGTCAGGTTATGAGGTAAACCAGTAGGCAGTAGTGTCAAAAAGTACAAAAAAAAGGTCCAAGAGATAAGTATCCAGGAGGAGAGGGTCATCTGTAGTGATGATTCAAGAAGGTGGGTTGAAAAGGATAAAGACTGAGAAAATAACATTGACTTTGCCAGTTAGATCATTGACAACTTCAGAAATAGGAGTTTCAGTTAAGTAATTAATTTAGGGGCCAGATTTTAAAGAGATGAGGGGTGAGAGAAAGGAAAGAAGTGGAAGACACAAGTGCAAATAGATTCTTCAAGTATTTTGGCTGAGAAAATGGGGGGAGGTAAGATCATTTGAGGAGATGGTAGGTTCAAGTTAAATTTTCTTTTCTTATCTTTACTTTTTTTAGAGAGTGGAAACTTGAATATGATTTAAAGAAGGACTGAAGGAAGAACCAGTTAATAGAGGGAATGACTGAAGGTTCAATCAGATAGAGAATATGGGAAAGGAAGAAATCAAGTGCAAATGTGGAGGGCCTGGCCTTAGAAAGAAGTTCATCTCTTTGTCAGAGACTGGAGAAAGAGGAAAGAGCAAGAGATTATGTCATGGGGGAGGACGAGTATCCTTTATGAAAATGGACTAAATTTTCCTTCACTTTTACTCTCTTATGGATTTAGATTATAAAGCCCTTTCTTGTCCCTATCATATTCTGTCTCCTTATATTTACTTGCTTCTGTATTGCATCCCATATCACTAATAAACACTCACACACACACACACACACACACACACTCACAGAATGACCTCCACTAGATAGAATCAATGTCTATGTCATGCTTTATATTCAAATCCCATGAAGAGAAGTGTATGGTGCAGTGGACAGAGAGCTAAACTAGGAGTCAGGAAGACTTCAGTTCAGTTCTTTCCTTTAATTCATATTGATCAGGAGCAAATAACAATTCTGAATGCTGTAAGATACTCTTTAAGACTGTAGCTACAGATTAAGCTACCTGATGAGTGGAAGGATTTTATACCCTGATAGATCCCTACACCAATGAAACACAGCACCAAAATAACAACAGACATTACAGCACAGTGGCTTGCACACATATTTGTTACTTTATAAATGGTGTAGAATTCAAATAATTTGTTCAGCAGAATAGAAAAAAAATGTATGAAAAGAAAAGGCAGAGCAGGCTAAAGAGAAAATGGAAAATTATGGAAAGGAGAAAGGCTTAAGGCAACTAGATGGTACAGTGGATAGAATGCTGTGCCCAGCCTGGAGCCAGGAAGACTGATCTCCCTGAGTTCAAATCTGGCCTCAGGCACTTACTAGCTGTGTCACCCTGGACAAGTCATTTAATCCTGTTTGCCTCATTTTCCCATTTTTAAAATGAGCTAGAGAAGGAAATGACAAATCACTACAGTAACATTGCCAAGAAAACCCCAAATGGGGTCATGAAGAGTTGGCTAAAACTGAAAAATGACTGAACAACAACAATAACAAAAGTGTTATTCTCCCTTGGCATAGCAAAGGACCTACAGTCACCCCAACCATATTTTGATGAGGAATAGGAATTATGTGTAATGCTTTTGTGAATCAATACAAATTACATTTTGTTCTAAACTTGGTGAACTTTAATTTCACCAAGTTTAGAACAAAATGTAATTTGGAATAGAACAGAGGAAAACTGTTTGGTCCTCATATGTCCAACACAAATAGAAAGAGTTTTTAATTAATGAGAGTGCAAAAGTAGAAGTAGCATTAAGATTGAAGGGTACAAAGTTGATTCCTTTCAAGTACTAGCAGTGAGTTTATCTAAGGAGAGGTGTCTTACTAATCACAGGAGAGCAGGCTTAGAAGAAGAATGTAAAGTATATAAACTCATGGAGACAGGAACAAAAACCAGTATTTGTGGGAGACCCAAGGTGCCCTTTGATTTTGTGGGAAGGAGGAGAAAGGGCAATTGTATTCAGATGCTGAATGAAAAGAAACAAACAAACAAAAAAAAGCACAACTCCAGTAAAGACTTCTCTATAGGGTTAGGAATTAAAAAGTTACAACATACAAAATATTAAATGAATGTGTAGGCTGAAACCTGTTCTTGATTGAATTACTTGACACTTTCTAATTTAAAACTTTTCTTGCTTTGATTTCAATTTCAATGGATTTTTTGTTTTTGTTTTTATCTTGTAGAGTGTTTTAAATTTATTTTAGCATTTAACACGAAAATCAGTGAGAGAGAAAACAGGAAAACCACTCTGAACAAAAAATGAAAATAAATGGGAAAAAGAAAATTCTATCAAGTGATATCTTATAGAAGAATAAGAGGGCTCTGAGGAAATAAAGGTAGAGATGTTCTTTCCATTCCAGATGTTGTGGGGTTTGACTGTCTCAAGAAACTAACCACAGGGAAGATGGCTACAAGGGGAAAAGTTTATATTTGTTCCTCTTTATATTTTCATTCTTGGTCCCGTAATGATAATAGTTGTAATTCTAAACAAAGGATGGCAGAGCAGCATGCTGCTATGTGAGGATGATGAAAGTGAGCAAGGACTAGGGTTTAGGTTGTTGAACCCCAATATGTTACAGAGTCTTTTCTAAGAAAGAGACAAATGAAATTAGGGTATGTGTCCATGGTTTAATTTCTCTCAAGTTGGCTTGACATGCACTACATGGAAGTTCAGTCCAAAACTGGGCCCCCCCCAAGGGGGCCTGTTCAGAACTGGCTTGATTTGGGATTTGGGGATACAAGGTTATATGCCCTTCCAAGATTACATGTTCTCAAGGGTGCCAATCAATCCTGATTCAGCAACATACTGGGAGGTGGGTTATATTAAAATGAAGTCTTGAGTACATGACTTAGGTCACTTAATCTTGGTCAACAGGGGCTGATATCACCCACCATCCTGACAGAGGAAATACTATCCCCAGTCTTGGAATCTGTCCCCACCCAAACCTGAGAGACTAAATCAATTCAGGTCTGGGTTGGAGTTCCACCAGGAAAAAGTTATCATCAGTAATGTCCTTGTGAAGAACTTTTCAGAAAGGGGCCGGCTAGGGGGAAGCTCTGAGAATCATTTTTCACAAGGTACAATAGGGATGTATTCCAAATAATGAACATGAGTAGAGGAAACATTAGAATTGTAAATGTGGCCTGGACCTCAGAGAGCATCTAATCTAACCTATTTATGTGGCTACAGAAATCTGATCATTGTTCAACTCATCTTTGCTTGAAAGCCATCCTTCATCCTTGGAAAAGGAACCCTTCATCATGACAGACATTCCTGGTCCTGGTTTACTTCCATCATACTTTTCTTTTAGGACCACAATTTAGAGCTATAACTAGAGCTATTATCAGCAGTAGATTAAGAATGGAATGTGGAAAGGAGCAATTTCCAGGTCTTAACTTTGTGTCTAGAACAGGTAAACATTGCAACTTTTAAGCAACTTTCATTTGTAGGCAGTTTAGAGGTAATGTAGCACAGAAAAATGATTATTATCTCTGAACTCAAAAGAGCTGGGTTCAAATCTCACCTCTGACACATAATATATGTGTGATCTTAGACAAGTCATTCAACCATGCTTGGCCTTAGTTTTCTCAAGAAAAAAGTGAAGGGTGTTGAACCAGCTGTCCTCTTGGTTTCCTTCCACTTTAGTTTGAAAAACCCAAAGCAAATAAAAACAGAAAACAAAAAACAAAAAACAAACAAATGACTTAAATTTGAATCTTTGATATTTCTGGAACTTCCTCTTGGACCAAACAGAACAAAACCTTTTTCTTCTCTTGCATGACATCCTTTCAAGTACTTGAAGGAATCTGCCCTGAGCCCTTGATAAGTAAGTTTTTTTTTTCTTTTTCTTTTCAAGGCTGAACATCTCTAATCCCTTCAACCAATCCTCACTGCCTAGCCTGGAAAACCTGCACCAATCTTATTGTCTATTTATGTATATTCATCAATTTATTAATGTCCTTATAAAACTCTGGTGCCCAAAACTGAGCACAATAGTCCAGGTCTGGTCTGACCAGGGGGAAATACAATGGAAGCATCACTTTCTTATTTATAAAAAATAAAAAAAATGCCTCTTTTAACACACCCCAAGCTCCTGTTATATTATTTGATTACCATGTCACTCATTAAAGTATGCATCCTGCAAATGGCATGGCAGTATTTCCATCTCCATGTAAAACAAGGATAAGAAGAGAACTTTTTTTGGATATGATTAGAAAGAAGTACAACTCTATGATCTAAATGTTAGATCATGACACTTCACTGTTGTGAAAAAATGATTTCTCCTGGTAATCTGTGACTTGGAAACTCAGAGCTCCTAGCCCAGCTTCTGCTCCTGAAAAGTTCTTTACAAGGACATTACAGATAATAAGCTTGTCCTGGTCAAACTGCAACCCATGCCTGAACTGATTTAATCTGCTCAGGTTTGGGTGGAGACAGATTCCATGATTGGATGGTTGGTGAACTGTGTTGACCAAGATTAAGTGACTTAAGTCATGTACTCAAGACCTCATTTTAATATAACCCAATTCCAAGTATGTCAAACAATCAGGTTTGATTGGCATCCCTTGGGAACACCTACTCTTGGAAGGGCATATAACCCTGTATCCCCAAATCCCAAATAGAGTCTGTTCTGAACTGGCCCCCTTAGGGGGGCCCTGTTTTGGACTGAGCTCCCATGCAATGCATGTCAAGTCAGCTTGACAGAAATTAAACCATGGACACATGTACCCTAATATTTTTGGTCTCTTTTATTAGAACAGACTCTAATTTATTGCAGTTCAACACTGTCCACTTGTGATAAAGAATCTGATATATATGTGTATACACACACACACACATACACACACATATACATATACATACATATACATATATATGTATATATATTGTTTTAATCAGCAAGAGAAAAAAAGGCATTATGAACACCACTTAACTAGTGGAAAGAGTAAAAAGCTTGTAAGTTAGAAGACTTGGATTCAATCCCACTCTCAACATTTATTAGCAATTTGAACTTGGGAAATCACTGAAATTCTCAGTTTCCTTCTCTGGAAAATGAAAGAGTTTTATCAAATAGCCTTTAAGGCTTCTTCCAACTCTGGAATTTTCATCTTATGAATATTATTATTCAGACTAGTATATAAATTAGAATAGCATTTTGTATTATTTTAGTTCCATTCCAGTGATTTCATTAGTCATAAAGATACTGTAAGAAGTTGACAATTTATTTAGTTTCTACTTGCTTTTAAGTTGTGTGTGTTGGGGAAAATCTTAATATAGATAGACTTGGAGTCAGGAAGTCCTGATTTCAAATCCAGCTTTAGACATTTTTTGGCTGTGTGAACCTAGGTAAGTCATTTAAACACTCAGAGCCTCAGTTTCTTCATCAGTAAGATGGGGATAATTAATACCTTCTACTTTCTAGCATTGTTCTAAGGATAAAATGAGGTAATATTTGCAAAATACTTGTAAACCTTAATGAACTAAATAAATGCTAGCTAATATTAGAAATTATTAAAGACAGAGATGATGAGCAATTAAGGGCTATATTATATAGTCCTGATTATGTGTTTAAGAGCCTAGGATGATTAATTCTACTCTATTTTCAGAAAAGTATTTGTAATGTGAGTGAACATTTAATCTTTAAAACGTGTATAATTTTATCTTAACTCACTGAAGAGCACAAATTGAATCTGCCATTATCTTCTTGTATTCTGTGCTTGACCTCCTGTTTTAAAGTAATAGTTTATCTTAATTTTAATCGATCAGTTTCATAAAGAATAAAATATAAAATGTCATTAAAGTCAGAAGTCCCAAGCATGGAAAATGTACTATGAAAAGCTGTCACTATAACAGGTGACATTTTCTGAAATCTCAAGGTAGTGCTCCGCAGTGATAATATTATATGTCTCATTGCCTAAACTGTCACAATGTTAAACCGTATTAAAATATACATTGAGTTGAGTCCTTTGCTTTCATTATCATACAGTGATCCTTTTTTATTCTTCATTTAAAAGAGTTTGTTTCTTAACAGAAAATGGGGACATTGACTAACTTTTTCCACAAAGAAATACCTCACTTTATTTCTATTTTGATACTTCATTATACGGTGGTTAACTTTGGTTGTTGAAGGTATGTTCAAGCAATTTAGCTAATGAGATAACATAAGTAAAGCATTTTGTAAACCTTGAAGTTGTATGTAAATGCTAGTTACTGACAATTGATGTTTTTGTTGTTGTTGTTAATTGTTACCATGAGTAGAACAAAAAATAGGCCAATGGGACAGGTCTTGCCCAGCTGAGGAAGTTTTGAGTGTGGATTGATGATATACATCTGAGGACCTGAGGATCTGTCTTCTGAGGACCAGAGTAACTAAATCTGAAGAAATATATCACCAGACATTATAGCCACAGAAAAGACCATCCACACAAAGACCATCTTGTAAGTTGCAGGGTATTTCTTTTCTGTATTGTTGAAAGGCATCATAAAAATTGATAAATTTAAAATAATAAAACCCTATTAATAAGTAATTAACTTAATAACAAATAAGTAATAATGAAATAATAGATCTCAGAAGTTTTGAGTAAAACTCAAAAAATTATTAAGCCCTTACTATGTGCCAGACACTGTACGTGATACTATTGGGGATCCAAAAGTCAATGATTCAACAAACCCAATGTTTTAGATGTTTATGAAGTAGCTAAAATATGTAAAGGTCTGTGGTACACAATGAGGGTATAAAGATGAAAAATGATGTAATTCCTCCTCTAATATGATTTGTAAGATATATACATTGTCCATGTTCTCAAAGCACATTTAGAAGAATGCAAGACATTAGACATAATTGACAAATAATTATAGAGTGAAGGGGGAAAGTGATAAATGTCATGAGAGGAACAAACATTTCTATGAAAGTTCTAAGGAGGAAAGTGAGAATTAGAAAAGAGTGTATGAAAGAAAGAACATTATGATCATTGATACACTGAATTTTGGTAAAATAATTGGGGCATGCAAAGACATTGCAGAGAGTATGAAGGTCATGAGTAAAGGTGCCAGTATGGGAAAGGACAGAGCATACTTAAGGAATAGTGTGTGGCTCAGTTTAGCTGGAGTGCAGAGCACTTGAAAGATTGTAGGAGGACATGAGACTGCAAAGATGATTTGAAATTAGATTATGGAAGGAATTTAATGATAGATTAAGAAATTTAAAAGTTTATTCTGTAGGAAATAGAAAGATATTATTTTTAAAAAAAAAGCAACAGAGTAGTATATACTTTATGATGATTAACCTAACTGCTCTATAAATTGGAACACAAGAGGGAAAGATGTTAGACTCTTTGGGAATGTTTTGAAATATTCTAAAAGAATGATCATCAGATTTGAAATGTTGGGGAGGATGGAAAGTGGTACTGGGAAATAAAAAGAAAGGACTGGATACAAGGTAAATTGCTAAAGTAAAATTAGCAAGACTTGGTACTTCATCAACTTGAGAAGAATAGGTAAAGGAGAAATGAAGAATGACTTGAAGATCTGGATCTTGGTTATCTGAGAGAATAGTGATGCCATTAACACAAAGTAAAGAAGAAAAGCTAATTTGGGGATGAGATGAGAAGGAAGATGAAGAACCTATTACTATAGATCAAGTTGAGTTTAATATGCCAGCAGGATATACAGGTAAATTTAACTAAACCACAGGAGTTAGACTGTCAGATTAAAAAGTTGAAGACAGAGATTTGGGAATCATCAGTGCAAAAGTCATTGGTTAAGTCAGAAATGGAACAATAACAGCTAGATAGGTAGGAGAGCTAGAAGAGTATAGAATGAATAATAACTACAACTGCTATCACAGTTCACCTTTTTATGGTATTTTGAAATTACCAGGGTACTTTCCAAAGACCACATAATGAGAAAACTGATGCTCCAGAATTTAAGGAAATATCCATCATTACATAGATATTTGTTGCTATTCAGCTGTGTCTGACTCTTCATGACTCTGGGATTTTCTTGCCAAAAATACTGGAAATAGTTTGCCATTTCATTCTCCAACTCATTTTACTGATGAGGAAACTGAGACAAACAGGTGACTTACCCAGAATTACCTATCTAGTAAGTTTCTGAGGCCAGATTTAAACTCAGAGAAATGAGTTTTCCTAACTCCAGGCCTGGTGCTCTATCCACTCTACCACCAAGCTGTCCCCATTGCACAGATAAGAAGTGCCCAAAGTTGGAGCCTAATCCACTTTACAAAATGGAAGTGTCACTGAAGACAAAATGAGTAAAAGCAAGGCAGTATTATCAGATGCCTTGAATTCTGGAATTAAGATGAGGGCTGAATATTATATTTGACTGTTAGAATTAGGAAATTTGAGTGAACTATTAAGAAAGCGATTTAGATAGTGTAAGGTAAGAGGAAATGAAAGCAATATATATAGACTATTGTCTTGAGAAGTTTGAGAGTGAATAAAAGTATATAGCTATGGTTGACATGCAGATGATTATTTTCTCTTTCGTTTTAGGACAGAATTAGTGTGACCATTTTTATAGACAGAGAGGAAAAAGCAAGAAACAGAAAGATTTTACATAAACCTCTCCCCCTCTTCTTGCTTTTTATTTTCCTCTTTGTCTCTGTACCTGTCTCTATATCTCTCTCTGTCTCTGCCTCTATCTCTGCTTCTTTCTATATTTCTGTTCTCTCTCTCTCTCTCTCTTTCTTTCTCTCTCTTCCTCTCCCTCTTTCATTCTCCCCTCTCTCCTTGTCCACCCACAAAAAAACCTGGAAAAATCAAGAAGGAAAAGGACTTATCCTTGGAAAGAAGATATAATAGAAGCAACACTGTCATCTTGTAATACTTTTTAAGAAAAATCTAACCTTCAAATGTTTTTACTGGTTCATAAAATGTACATAAGACCAATCTTTGGGTTCTTACAAAGTACAACAAACTTAGATTTGGACTTTGCAATTGAGTTACTAAAATAAAAATAGAGGACAAGATGTGCAGAAAGATTTAATGATTTAATAGAAGTGGTGTTGAGAATCCTCACCTTCTGGCCAAGATGATAGTAGAATGGGGAGAAAGGTAAGGAGGAAAGATGACAGTGATGAGGTCTAGAAGTTTAGGGATGCTGAAACCTCAAAATCACAACACATGGGCCCAGCCTGAATGAATTTGACCCAAATCTTCTTCCAGCCAGAGACAAGAGTTTATTATTTAGAGATAAATCATGCAGGTTAGACTCTTAAAAAATCTGAACATTAGTGACACTGGTAGGGACAAACAGACATGAGGAAGTTATAGTGTTTAAATGGGGTCCAGGGTGGATTTTAAATACACTCAAGTACTTTTGGGTGACCAGGGGAGGGGTTCAGAAGAGGATCTGGGTGACTTGGTGAGGAGCTTAGGGAGAATTCCTATTGGAATGTCTGGGAGATTGAATAGACAATGGGATAGATGAAGGAAACTGTAAGGAAGAGGTTTGAATGGGGTCTGGATAAGATCAAAGGTGGGGCTGGGGCTTTCAAAGGGATATAGGGAGGAAAGCCAATGAGCAGAATATAGCCTCAGGTAACTGAGACCAGAGTGAGTTTAAGGGTTTTCTGGCACCTGTAGACAAATGGGATCCAAAATCTTTTTGGGGCAAGGGGCAAAGGTCTCAGCTTGGGTCCATACCCCATCAACAAGAAACCTTGGGATTGAGGGTCCCTACCCTTCTGCCTTCTGCCTTATTGTACACTTGAGTCAGTGCTGAGGTGCTGAGGAAGGGCAGATATGAGACAGGAGGGTAAAGACCCTGAGTATTTTAGGGACAATGGGTTTTAGGGTAGCTATGGTTTGCACTCAGGAAGGGTCCATGTTAGGGTCGAAGGATCTTGATTCCCTTATATAGGAATTGTAGGGGGTGGAGGTGAGAGAAGAGTTCAAAATAGGCCAGAATGGAAAGTGGTTCTAATTCCCCAGATGCAAGAGATCATTGAGGGTTGGACTGTGAGAAAAAAAACCAAAAACTAATCTGAAATCTCTTGGACATGAGGCTAAGAGGCAAACAGCTCAGTGTAGGGATGCTGGAATAAAAAAAAAAAAGTTGATTATTTATATATTTGATCATTAGAGTAAATAGATATGTAATTGATTTCAAGTGTCTGGTATATTATTATTGTTTTCCCCAAGGAGGAAAGGTCACATTTAAACCTTTCTTTACATCATGATTTATCTTATTATGGTTTAATTTGAAAATATTATCATGACAAAATGAGACTCATGTGTGTATTTATACACTTTATGTATGTGTATTTTTAATATATTTATACTCATGTTATATAATATACACACAGAATATATTAAATGCTAAATTAAAAATGCCAACATCTAAGGTGCTTTTAAGAAATATTTAGATAAAAATGAATAGTAATTAAAGGAAATTCACCTAAGTTTAATCTTGGTATTGAGGTGAAAGGCACCCACTCTGGAATCTGGCAGTTACTAGAAGTCTGCTTGCCTGCCCAGAGACTTTCATTAAGATCCATGAGCTACTTAATTTTGTGACTGAAGAGAATACTATGGTATGTATTCCATTTAGCAGATTGAAGAAGGTTGCATAAGTGGTCTATTCAATTGTATTCTATTCAATGTCACAAACATGTATTAAATGCTGATGATCCCAGGGACAATTTCTAGCTCTCTCATCTGATGATGTTTTGACTATGCACAGAGTATAAGTGTGATCAAAGATATTTCAAACAACAGAAGAGGAAAAGAAGTGAATATTATAACCTCATCTGCAGAATTTTGTGCTATAAGTTATGAATCATATTACTGGTATAAGAGAGAGCAGTCCAAGGAAGTGTGGAAGCCAGAGGCTGCACTCTAGAAATTGATATACAAGAGATTTTTCTTCTTAAAAAATATTTCAACAATCAAAACACATTAAGACACAATAAAGAAGAGGAATGAGGACTGACTATGCAAGACACCAAATTTTTACTACTTAAAGTGATTTAAAAAATTGATTAAAATCTATTAACATAATAAGTGGAAAGCAAATCTGCAATGAAACATTTATTAACCATATAATCAATATGTGTCTCTCAAGTTATCAAAGAAGATAGAATTTTTCCACTAATTTGCAGCTTATCTCATTTCTTATCCAGTTCACCGAAGGTCAGACATTCTGCTGAAAGGATATCTTGTGCCCCTTTGCCAAATAGAAACCAAGTCAGTATACTGGGCTTGGGATGACCAAGGCTCTTCTCCCTACCAAATTACCCAGGCAATAAACCTAAGGATTCATCATTGTAACACATAGCCTTATGCCACAGGTGTTCTTCGAAGCAGAGATGATCCATCTACACTGCTGGGGACCAAATTTTCTTGCATTGTGTTATTTAAAGTGATGCTCTCATTCTAATAAGATTTTTTTTTTGTAGAGATTAAGGAAACTTGCCAGGGCAAAAATGAAGGTAGATATGGGGTGGCAAGGAATTCTTTTTTTCACTTGACCTTTTCTAAATGCAGAGACTAGCAGCCTTGAACATTTCCTTCATAACCACAGTGTTCCTAGCCTTCTTATTTCTTTTCTCAATTCTGAAATCTACAGGAGCAAATGTGATTCCTTAAGTTTGAGGGCATGTACAAGGTTTTGCACTTTTCAAATTTTATATAAACTTTGCCAAGTGGTGACAAAATGCTCTATTTTTGATCCTACCTGCATTTCTCTGTGTAATTTTACTTTCTCAAATCTATTATCCCCCAACAGCTTTGTCCACCACACACACACACACGTATGTGTGTGTGTGTGGTCAAGCAAAACAAATCAAGAATATTAGCCATGTTTAACTTAGCAGTATCTGACCTATGGTAAGTGATTGATGTTTTATCTATCTATCTACCTACCTACCTATCTTTATGTCAGACTGGCTCTCTGTCTATCTAGTCAATCTATCTATCTATCTATCTATCTATCTATCTATCTATCTATCTATCTATCTATCTATCTAT
>NW_020954599.1:27350329-27423192 GCF_900497805.2 Vombatus ursinus
CTATCTATCTATCTATCTATCTATCTATCTATCTATCTATCTATCTACCTACGTACCCATCTCTCTCTTTCTCTCTATCTATAAGAATGAGTGATGCTATGCAATTAATTCCTGTACACATAGGTACTTCCCTTCTTTCTGGTTTCTTTGGTGTATATTCTAGTAATATAACTGATTTTTAAGTCTTAAATTCCTAAGAGTTCCATGACATCTCTGACATCTGTCACCCTCTTTCTCAAATGGTCATCCCCTTTGTTTATGTCCTTTAGCTAAGTTTAATATAATGTCCTCTTAATTGAGTTCATTGCTTCTAATATCTTACTTATTCAACCTATCCTCCACAAAGCCACACAAATATTTTTCTTCCCTCATTGCTCCCAGCAGATAACGCTGACATTGCCTTAAATTGTCTGCTAACAGAATGTTGCAATTGAGCAAGGCCCTTTGCATCCTCTATGTTTTGTCTTGATCCATGGACCCTTGTATAAACTCATTAAAAGATATCCTACTATAATTAGTTTATCAACTATTTTTATTAATCCATTAGTGAATTAGATGGGGATTGGACAATTTCTGATCCCTAATACCTTTTCATGTGGCCTGAAGAACATGGAACTCAAGGCCTGATGACTCTGCTAAGGTGAATGAAAGCAAGTTCTTTCTTTGCTCTGAAATCCTCTTCCCCGGTCTATAAAATGTTTATTGCATATTAGCCCATTTACCTTTCTCTGCATGAGTTAACTTAAAGAAGTCCTATTGTTTTAAAGATTTTCTGGTCTCTTTGACTTGTGAAAACCTCCCTAAGTCCAAGACAAGTGCTATGTACTTCCTCAAATCACCTCACATTTATTTGCCATATCTATGTTATTTCTCTATCTCCCCAATACCCAACTTCTACCTCAGTATGTTATAAATTCCTGATTTTTTTTTCCTTTATTTTTCTTTATCTGCATAGTTTATAACACAGTTTCCTGCAAAGGATGGTCCTCAGTAATGTTAGTTGAGTTGAAATGAACATAGGCATTGGTGAATACCAAAATCAATACAATGAAGATGAAAGACAAGGGCTAAGAAATATTTTAGCTCCTTCCTATACCATTTTACTTTTACTTTTAGGAACCCATTTGATATGAAAAGAAAAAATAAAATACAAATTAAAAAAAAACTTTAGAGTTAACTATGCATCTACACGTAATAATATCTGACATTTATATAGTATTTACTACATGCCAGGCATTGTGATAAGTGCTTTGTAATATTTATCTTATTTGATCTGAATAATAATCCCGAGAGGTAAGTGCTATAATTATCCACATTTTAGAGATAAGGAAGCTGAGGCAAACAGAAGTGTCTTTGCAGTTAGTGACCGAGGCTACTTTTGAAAATGGGTCTTACACTCTATCAATACGTACAAATCAGAGGTTCTCCATCAGCCAGCACACCCAAGTCAAGCCCTAATTGGTCATTGTTGGACCCTGATTAGCTAAGAATGAATGTAAATAGCATATTTTTTTCTGTTTTGGCAAGAAATCCTGAAGGTCTTCCCCTCCCAGATAGGTTTTTTTTTTTATTGGGTAAAGAGTCCATTCTCTTCCACATTTTTAATTAAGCCACAGGTGGCTAGATATAGGTTAGGAAAACTGGAGATGGTCCAGGATGCAGTGGGGGACCTTGGCCTTTTCAAGCTAAGATCTTTAACAGGTCTCAGCTTGACTGAGGCAGGACTCATTCAGTGATTAAGGCTTAATAAAAAATGAGGCAGAGAATGACCTCTTTAAAAAAAAAAGACCCAGGTGGCTGCAGAGGAGAAAGTGAGGCTGGTGAGTTTGCACAGCCTTTCCTCACTTAAATGCAATTCACTTGCATGTCATGGCATCACCTCCCAGATGTCATGGTCCTCTTTGAGAATGAAGGACAAACAGGAACCTTTGTGAATAGAAAAGGAACTTCTGCTGAGGACCAAACTTCCAGCTGGGAAACACAACTTTCTTTCTTTTCTTTTCTTTTCTTTTCTTTTCTTTTCTTTTCTTTTCTTTTCTTTTCTTTTCTTTTCTTTTTTTTTCTTTTCTTTTCTTTTCTTTCTTTCTTTCTTTCTTTCTTTCTTTCTTTCTTTCTTTCTTTCTTTGTTTTCTTTCTCTCTTTCTCTCTCTTCCTTTCCTTCCTCTCTCTGTCTTTGTCCCTCCACCCTCCCATCTCTCTCTCTTTATTTCTTTCCCTCTCTCCACATAGGGTATCACACCCTTACACACCTTATACCCTTGGGTGCTGTGCCCAAAGGGTACATAAATTTAAATCTCAGAAACTTTTTTTTTTGGTTTTTGGTTTTTCTCTTAAAGACCAGCCTTAACATCTTAAATAGGTTAAGGTAAATACCTAGGACTAAATACCGAAGACCTGTCAGCTGACCAATTCCCACTGGCTTCAACCAGATCCTCCCTTATATTTACTAAAGTGAATTTCACCAATCTTACTCACCATCATTTGTAAGCAAGTTTAAATTAACATGTAAGAGCAAACTCCCATGCCCATTATCTGCCTTCCTTAACTATCGTGTTCTAAGGTTTAGTGTAAGCAAGCACCATTCATTATAATTCTTTTTTGTCAGCAAGAAATTTAACATCTTATATTTCTTCACTAATATCTTTACTAACAGCTTGTTGCAATTTGTCATTCATGAATTTATTTGAACCTTTAAGAAATCATTTTGTGTTTTGAGTCTATACCATCTCTTGGGAGGTATTCCTTTAATTTGTATTGAATTTACTTTGCTCAAGATTCCATGGTCACACTCTGGTCCCAGGATTCAGGTCAGTAAACAGGTCAGTATTTTTTTAAGGTTATAGACTTCCTAGCAAAGTAGTAATACACTCAATTTTGAAGAAAAGGTAAACAACAATAAAAAGGTAAACACATGTTTCTTTCTATAAAATAGGTATTGGAACTACTGTGCTTTCATTTTCATTCTTGTAGAGTAATCATTCTATGGCTGCCTTCACAATATAAATGTTTAGATTTTTGAGGAATGCAACTTGAACTTTGGCATATCTGAATTTATATAATAATAGTGATATGGTGAGGTAATCTGTACAGAATAATAAAGGATAATTAAAACATAGTAATAAGTTATATTTATCAAAATTCTTTTGGTGAGGGAAAATAGGCTGCATGTTTTGACTTTTCCCTAGTCCAAGTGATTTGGCAACTTTATGATTTCTGCCATGAACTATAAGGGAAAGGCAAGGATAAAAAGGACCTTAGGGAAAGCCTCCAAAAGAAAATATTACTCTCTAAAATGTGAGTGCCTGTGTGGCCTCTCATGTGTAAGAAATACATTTATTAGGTGTTAATCTTCCCCTGAAGGAGAATGGACTATAGGAATAACAGGAGAGAGTTGGAAATAACCAGCTTAAGCAATAAATGGTTATTTAATTGTTTTATGGTAGTCCTGAAAAATGACTGTACTCTCATTTTTTAGAATGTTACTATGAAGACCCTAGCTGACAGAAGTAACTCCATGCTTGACCAGTCATTGACCTTTGTATGTTCCAAGATGTTCCTATGTACCCAATAACTCCTTTAGTCAGCTTCATTTAGATGAAAAAAATGCAAGGCTCTCCTTATCAAAAGCAGTTTAGCAAGCTGCATCAAATCCAAGTATTCCAGTTTAGCAACTAATGCCCTGGTAATCAATAAAAGGAGTAGGGGTCACAGTCTTGGACATCTATCAACTGACTTTTCCTAAGGCTCCCTTCCCATTTAATCCTTGTGAATCTGCCCAGTAACAACAATCATATGTAAGAGCAGAGATCCAGAGCTCTGAGCTTTCAATTGACATATGCATTCAGCTGTATACCCACACTACCGTCTGTGCTTAAGTGCTAGAAACTGAAGGACTGAGGACCCCATGGTGACATAATAAACCACTTGATTAATGGTCCTTGAGTGTTGTATTTCTTTTAGATACCTTATGCATGATCATCTGACCATCTCAGAGTTCAGCATTCTAAGAAAGGCCAATTAGCCAGTGCAGGAAACCTTTTGTTATCATGGGTGCTTTTACCCTTCTGAATATGAAGGATAGAAATAATAATAAAGTGCTTCAGATAATCATATAATCTCAGGGATGGATGGGATCTAATATTTCAGCCAATCCAACCTACCCCTGAATAGGAATCCCTTCTACAATTTCCTTAACAAGGGGTCAATTCAATTTCTACTTGAAGACATTCAAGGATCTTGAGCTCACACCACTGAAGAAGTAGCCCTTTGTGTTTCTATAGGGCTTTCTTTCCCTAAGCAAAAACTTTTGACTTCAAGTGATTTCTGTAGGTAAAGCAGTAAGGTCTCCTAGACTTTAAAAATACCCATCTTGTTACATCTATGGATCTTGAACTTTCAAAAATATTTTCTCCTACATTGAGATTCTGCAAAAGATGTTGCTCAAGTAACTTGGGGATCCTTAGTACGAGAGCATTTTCCAACCCATTTCATTATTTCCTGACATATATGCCTGGAACCTAGAATGGTTCATTGTCTCCTTTAAACTAACCTGTCAGCTAGACCTATTGTTGGGTCATTATCATACAGTACTTTTTAGGAAGAAAGTTGTCTTCCTATATGATATGCCACTTGTTATGCCCAACTAGAAAGGTACAGGATATCTTCATAATTCATTGATTTGAACTGCAAAGACTTAGCTACTTGCTCAGGAAAAAAAAAAGGTAATTCAAATGGCATATATTCAAAGGTATGATTTACCTTAATTGGACCATGAATACCTTCCACACAAGTTTTGCACTAATGTGAGAAAATGTCATAAAATCACTCAGAAGCCTATGTGGACTAGTGCCAGCTCAGTTGACTTGGCTAAAAAATAAGAAATTATTATTTTTAATTAAAAATTTTTTTTTTCTGATTTTTGATCATTGCCAAGGGGGTGAAGTGTGTTTGTGTGTGTGTGTGTGTGTGTATGTGTGTGTGTGTGTGTGTGAGACACACACACACAGAGAGAGAGAGAGAGAGAGAGAGAGAGAGTAATGGTGATGGAAATATTTTTCAACCACATTTTTTCTAAAAATGAAATTTATTTTTATAATATAGGCTCAATAATGGTCATATTATGTTATTAGTATTGTCTAGCCTATTGAAGGATGAAAGCTTCTTATAGAAACTTTATTATGAAATTGATAAAGTTAGAAGGAGCAATTATGGAACATTTCTTAGTTTTATTCCTTACACATTTATATTCATGTCACAAAATCTGTATCTGTAAGACATATCTGAGATGAACTTATTCCAAATCATATCTGAGAAAAAAATTCTCTGGGCATAAAAAAACATATTTAATCCTACTGCTATAGATAGCATCCCTCTAGGTTATCCTCCTTAACTTAAATTCACAAGTTGTTTTGTTTTTTGTTTTTGTTTCTGTTTTTATTTTTTTTTTGATGGGAAGGTTAACTACCCCAGGATCAGGATATTCTGGAAGTCCACACTGAAAAAACTCTAGCTCAAAAGCCCCCATCAATGTATTCCCCTTCCAATAGTCTGATAGTGATTAGTTTAAATAATGACACTTATTAAAATGGCATAGTAAGACAAACAAATTTTTCTTCATAAATCTAGGATAAAATCTGCCACAAACATAAGGAGAATCATTAGACATAGGGTACACACAGACGGTCATAAACAAAGAAATAATAAAATAAGCAAAGGTGTAGCCAAGGCATACTAGATGTGTCAGATAACGCTTCTAATGCTTATGAGATGAAGATGCCTTCATGTTTTATCTACCCAATTGGTAGTTGTCTCCAGACTGTAGATATCTCTTCACCTGTCTCATTTATAGAGTCTTATAGAACACTGATCCATTGGCCAGTGAGGTACTTGTTCAGAGCATTGCTACGGTCCTTTAGCCAAAACAGTTAGTCCAACCTTAGGACTAGGAGAAACCTCTCCTGATTTCCTTCTGCAGTCTTTTGACCCCAAAGCTTCATATCTCTCAGTAGAAAACTCAAGTACCAAGCCCTTTGTCATCTTGTCAAGCTTCTGACTTCAGGTTTAGGCTTCTCACTACTCCCCATCTGCCAAACCCTTGTTGGTACTGGGTTAGATGCTCGTGGCATAACAATTCACCCTGGTTATAGAGATTAACCAATATGCTTCTTAAATTTTCATCTCTGCAGTGCAGGCCATATCCAAGAGAAAGATAATTTCCCAAATAACCATGAAAAGCCCCTGTGGTATAGAGGGTTCTCTCAACTTTTGCTCTTAATTGTCTCTTACTTGTTCATGTAAATGAGCAGCCAGGGAATAACAGTATAGAGGTACTTAGGATAGAAGAATGATCTTTCTGGTGAGTGCCTGGTTTCTCCTGATGTATATGTATATGCATATGTATATGCATATGTATATGTATATGTATATGCATATGTATATGCATATGTATATGTATATGTATATGATGTCATTTAATGTCTGAAAAATGTAATGTAATGTCTGAAAATAGCAAAGCCTGTCCCATACCTAAACACACATCTTAACCCTCTAATTAAATATTATAGAAGGAGGAGCCAAGATGGTGGAGTAAAAGAACTGACTTGCTTGAGCTCTCCACTCCCCTCCAAATACCTGTAAAAAATCACTTTAAACAAATTCTAGAGCAGCAGAACCCACAAAAAGACAGAGTGAAACAAATTTTCAGCACAAGACAACCTGGATAGTTGATGGGAAAGGTCTGTTGTGTCTGGCTGGGAGAGGAGCACAGTTCAGTGTGGGCAGTGCAGGCAAAGACCAGGCCTCAGTGAAACTGGAGCAGGCCTAAGGGGCCTAAATCATGGGAAGCCGTGGTTTCTAGACTTCTCAACCCACCAATGCCAAAGACAACTTAGAAGGTCAGTAGGCAAGGTCTGTTGGGCCTGGGTGACAGAGGAGCATGGTGTGGCCCCAGCCCTAACACAGCCCTGAGGTGGCAGCTGCTTCTGGAGCTCTCAGCCCACAGACAGTGGGGGGATCAAGTGACTGATCAGAGATATATTACAGGGATCTCTTTGCTGGTACTGAGGCAGAATCCTCTTTCTTTGCCCGTACTTGGATCTAAGTCCCAGTCATGGGTGACAGTCCTGGGTCCTGGGAGGAGCATTGGCATGGTGGAGCTTGTGGCAGCAGTGGAAAGGGAATCCTCCTCATAGTTCCAAAGCATAAAAGAATGCTTGTGGTCACTCATAGACCAGAGCACAGGCCAGGAAAGGAGTAAACACCTCACCTTTGATCATACCACATTGGAAAAACTTAAAATTTACATATTCCTAAAAGTATCTCTGAAAACAACTACCCAAAACCCCTACAGCTTGAGCCAGTATGGGAAGCAGAGCCTTACATTAACAAAGAGTTTAAAAGTCAAGTAATTGGCTGGGAACATGAGCAAACAACATAAAAAAAAAAACCAAAATAGAATTTTACTTTGGTGACAAAGATCAAAACGTACAACCAGAAGAAGACAACAAAGTCAAAGCTCCTACATCCAAAGCCTCCAAGAAAAATATGAATCAGTCCCAGGCCTTGGAAGAGCTCCAAAGGGATTTTGAGAAGCAAGTAAGAGAAGTAGAGGAAAAACTGGGAAGAGAAATGAGACTCATTCAAGAAAATCATGAAAAATGAGCCAACAGCCTGTTAAAGGAGACCTAAAAAATACTGAAGAAAATAACACCTTAAAAAATAGACTAACCCAAATGGCAAAAGAGGTCCAAAAAGCCAATGAGGAGAAGAATTCCTTAAAAAGCAGAATTGGCCAAATGTAAAAGGAAGTCCAAAAGCTCACTGAAGAAAACAATTATTTAAAAATTAGAATGGAGCAAATGGAAGCTAATGACTTTATAAGAAATCAAGAAATTATAAAACAAAACCAAAAGAATGAAAAAAAATAGAAGATAATGTGAAATATCTCACTAGAAAAACAATTGTCCTGGAAAATAGATCCAGGAGAGATAATTTAAAAATTATTGGACTATCTGGAAGCCATGATATAAAAAAAGAGCTTAGACAGCATCTTTCAAGAAATTATCAAGGAAAACTGCCCTGATATTCTAGAACCAGAGGGCAAAATAGAAATGGGAAGAATCCAGTGATCACTTCCTGAAAGAGATTTCCAGAGGAAAACTCCTAGAAATAGTATAGCCAAATTTCAGAGTTCCCATGTCAAGCACGAAATATTGCAAACAGCCAGAAAGAAACAATTCAAGTATTATGGAAACACAATCAGGATAACACAATATTTAGCAACTTCTACATTAACAGATTAGAGGACTTGGAATGTGATACTGTGGAGGTCAAGTAGCTTCAATAAAGTTTGTATTATTCAATTATTATTGTATTATTTGTATTCAAGCACAAAAAATGCAGAAATGCTTCATTGAGGATCTCAAACATTTTTAAAGCATCTACTATGTGCCAGTCACAGTGCTAAGTGATGGGGATATATAAGGAGTCAAAAGACAGTCTTACTCTGAAGGAGCACATAATAAGAAATATGTATAAGCAAACTATATATGGTACATGGAGGAAATATTCAAAAGAAGAAAAGCACTAGAATCAGGAGGGGTTGAGAAAGACTTCCTGTAGAAAAATCAAATTTTAGTTTGGACTTAAAGGAAGTTGGGGAAGTCAATAGGCAGAGTTAAGAAGGGAAAATATTAAAGAAATAGGGAACAATTGGAGAAAATACCCAGAGCTGAGAGATGGAGTGTCTCATTCATAGAAGAATAAGGAGGCCAGTATCACTGGATCAAAGAATAGATGGCAGAGGGAAAAGGTGTAAGATTAGAAAGATGTGTAGGGAGAGAGACTAGCTTTTGAAAAATTTTGAATGCCAAACAAAGGTTTTAGTATTTGATCCTGGAGGTGATAAAGAGCCCCTGTGTTTACCTAGTGGTCAGGATTGTGCTTTAGAAAAATCACTTAGAAGGGTGGATTGGAGTGGGGAGAGATTGAGGCAGGCAGACCCACCAGCAATAGGACAAGTGTAAGGAGATGATGACCTACTCTAGTATGACAGTTTCAGAAAAGAGAAGGGGGCATATTCAAGAAAGTTTGAAAAGGTGAAATGGACAGGACTTGATAGCAGATTGGATATAGTGGGGAGGAGTGAAGGTTAGTTAGGATTTGGGAATGACACCTAGATTGTGATCTTGTAGCACAAGAAAAATGGTGTTGCCCTCAACAGTAATAGGGAAAGTAGGGGGTGGAGAGTTTAGGGAGAAAGATAATGAGTTCCATTTTGGACATGTTGAATTTAAGATATCTATTCTATTGGACATCCAGTTTGAAATGTCTGAAAGGCAGTTGGAGATGAAAGATTGGAGGTCAACAGAGGGGTGAGGATCAGATAGATAAATTTAAGAATTATAAGCATTGAGATGGTAATTAGGTGATTATACTTGTAATGCGTTATTTTTCCACCTCTCTCAAGATGTGGTTTTGCAAGTTTTGACAGTTCTGGATGGAGCTGAACTCAGGCAAAAGTTCGCTCTGTTGTAAATAGGAAATTGCAATTACATGGAATTATTTTCAGCTGGTCAAGGCATTTGCAATTTACACAGAAGCTTTCTCAACTGGAGACAAGTAGCTAATAAGCACCTTCTTTCTGTTGATAAAGACTATCCACACATAATTATGATATTGAGTGTCATAAAGCAAGCAATATGAAAAAGAAGGAGGCACAGTGGGTAATTATGACAGTTTAAGCATCAAGTTGTGAAGTCCAAACTTATGTTTATTGATGGCAATACCCTACCCATAGCTTTCATCAAAAGTAAATAAAATTTGTTATATCCTCTTTCCTGCTTTCTTTCTAATTGGGCTGTCAGAGAAAAAATGCTTTTAAGATCTTGACTATTACTTAAATCAGGAAACTTGTGGTAATTTGTCTACCTTTATTCTTTTTTTATGAAGTTTTATAATGCTTTTAGTTTTAATACCACAACTATTTCTCCTTAACCTCCTCTTCCTCACCCCAGGCCCCACTTGAGCCTGTGTTTGTAACAAGAATTTATTTTCTATTTTCATTTTTTTGGCTAGGCAATGGGGTTAAGTGACTTGCCCAGGGTCACACAGCTAGTAAGTGTTATGTGTCTGGGGCCAGATTTGAACTCAGGTCCTCCTGAATTCAGGGTTGGTGCTCTATCCACTGTGCCACCTAGCTGCCCCTAAGAATGTTTAGAAAAATGTGAATGGGCACTGTTATATATATAACATTATCTATTCCACTCCACATCCGTGGTACTTTACCTATTTACTGAGAAAAGAAAATTATATTTTGTTATTAATTCTCCAGGAAAAGGTTTTCATTATAATTGTTAAGTGATTGGTGGCTTTGTAATGATGTTATCATATTATCATAGCATCATCTATCTATATTATGTATATTGTTCTTTTAGTTCTGCTTTCTTCATCCTATATTGCTATGTTTGTCAGTCAATCAACAACCATTTATTAATTGCTTACCATTTTCTAAGCAGAACAGCTAGATGGAGCAGAGGATAGAACTACAGCACCAGGCCTGAAGTCAGGTGTACCTGAGGTCAAATACAACCTCAGACACTTTCTAGCTATGTGACTCAGAACAAGCCACTTAACCCTATTTTCCTCAGTTCCTTATCTTGAAAATGAATTGAAGAAGGAATGCTAAACCACTCCAGTATCTCTTATAAAGAAAACCCCAAATGGGGTCACAGAGAGTCAGACAAGACATGATTAAATGGAATATTCCAGGCACTGTACTAAGTGCTAGAGAAAGGCAAATCCTCAAAGAGTTTGCATTCCCACAGAGGAGACAGTATTTAAAAAAAAATAGCACATATAAGCTAGAAATAGTAAAAATAGAGGGCAATAATAATGTGATGCCTCCTATCAGATTGGCTAACATAACAAAACAGGAAAATAATAAATGTTGGTGAAGATGTGGGAAAATTGGAACACTAATGAATTGTTGGTAGAATTGTGAACTGATCCAATCATTTTGGAGAGTTTTAGGAACTATACCCAAAGGGTTATAAAACTGTATATCCTTTGACCCAGTAATTACACTTCTAGGTCTGTATCCCAGAGACCATAAAAATGGGGAAATGACCCATATGCACAAAAATATTTTTACAGCTCTTTTTGTGGTGGCCAAGAATGGGAAATTGAGGGGATGCCAATCAATTGGGGAATACCTGAACAAGTTGTGGTTTTTTCATAAGAAATGATGAGCAGGTGAACTTCAGAAAAACCTGGAAAGCCTTGCATGAACTGACGCTGAGTGGAGTAGAATCAGAACATTATACACTGTAACAGCATGATTGTATGATGACCAACTTTGATAGGCTTAGCTCTTCTCAGCAATGTAATGGTCTAAGACAATTCCAGAAGACTCATGATGGAAAATGCTGTCTACATCCAGAGAAAGAACTATGGTGTCTGAATGCAGATTGAAGTTCTCCTTTTTTCTCCTTTTTTTTTTCTTTCTAGTGGTTTTTCATGTTTCATGTTTCATTCTTGTTTGTTCCATTTTTAATGTGTTTTGGCTCAATTTGAAATTACATTTGACTTAAAGAGGGCATCTATTTGAGCCCCCTTCGTGTGTTGACCATAGTTCTGGAGTAAACCATACTTCATGTTATGATGGCAGCTTGTTTCTTATTAAGTCTATTTAAATGGGGAGACAGGTCAATTAGCCATTTTTCTTGTCTTGGCGCACCTATAGCGTATATCTCATTATAGCAGAACTGTGCCTCTAATATCACTCATCTGTTGTATTTATTTAGTCTTTGGTTCACCCCTTGATCTCTATCTTTCTGCTGAATGAAAAAGGGAGGGCTACAGTTGGTAGAAATGGGGAATTGGATGTGAACAGAATGGGAAACTTATTCTCCTTGTCTGGGTTTCTGCAACTTGTTTACTTCTTGGTGATGTAATGGATTCTAATCCATTTGATTCTAATTTGATTCTAATTCCTTTTTACAATATGACTAATGTGAAAATATGTTTAATATGATTGTACATGTATGGCCTATATCAGATTTCATGCCATCTTGGAGAGTGGGGAGGGGAAGGAGGGGGAAAAATTAAAAACTCAAAATCTTATAAAAGTGAATGTTGAAAACTAAAAATAAAAAAAATAAAAAAATACCAATGTGATGCAGAGTATAAAGAAGGTCAGGGAAGATAGGAGACAGGGGTGAGAAATGAGGTTACTCCAGGAATGGGAGACAGTCAGCAAAGTACACAGAATCAGGAATTATAACATCATGTGGGAAATGGATCATAGACTACATAAAGGGGAGAAAAGTATAGGAAAACTGTAACAAGTTAGGAAGGGGACAAGTTGTAGAGAACTTAAAGAACCAAATAGAATTTTCTATATTTGAATCAAGAAGTAATAGGAAGCCATGAGAATCTATGGAGTAGAGAAGTAGCATGGTGAGACTTCTTTGAATTTATCATGTGTATTTTATTTTTGGATTAATAACCCTCCATTACATCCATATAGTATTTATTCTTCCTATTAGTTTTATGTAAAAATTTTCAAAGGGAAAAGAAAAGCATAGTCTACAACATTTTGTTAACTTTCTCCATACTTTTTAAAAAATACTTATTTTCCATGTTTCATTCTTGTTTGTTCCATTTTTAATGTGTTTTGGCTCAATTTGAAATTACATTTGACTTAAAGAGGGCATCTATTTGAGCCCCCTTTGTGTGTTGACCATAGTTCTGGAGTAAACCATACTTCGTGTTATGATGGTAGCTTGTTTCTTATTAAGTCTATTTGAATGGGGAGACAGGTCAATTAGTCATTTTTCTTGTCTTGGCACACCTATAGCGTATATCTCATTATAGAAGAACTGTGCCTCTAATATCACTCATCTGTTGTATTTATTTAGTCTTTGGTTCACCTCTTGATCTCTATCTTTCTGCTGAATGAAAAAGGGAGGGCTACAGTTGGTAGAAATGGGGAATTGGATGTGAACAGAATGGGAAACTTATTCTCCTTGTCTGGGTTTCTGCAACTTGTTTACTTCTTGGTGATGTAATGGATAGTGAGGATGGGTGAGGGGGACATGGCTATATTTTCAATTCTTTCTTCTGAAAATATGCTTTGTTTCTTTTCTTTGTGAAAATTGTCAAGCATCTTTTGGCGTTTTCTGGAGAATTGTCTGAGAGAAAGAACATTGCATTCAATACACTCCTGGAGTTTGAGAAGGGGGAGGGGGAAAATTACATTACTTACAATCCATTCTCTATTTGCAGTTTGTGACAAAAGCTGATCCTGCATTTGATTAGCTGGTTTGAAAAGTCAGGGAAGTGACTTTTTTAACCATTGACATTGTGAAAGCAACCGCTGACCAAAATAATACAGGCAGCTCTCTGCCCTCTGACTCAACATTTAGATTCCTTTTGGAGGAGTCAAAGAGTCAGTTTATACAGAATCTTGGCAGGACTACAAGCCAGGAGAAATCTTTGCTGTTACCTTGCAGTCGATTGTCATAGGAACAGTAGTGTCATGTCATGTAAATTATCCTTATACTCCTCATGCAGAGTCTTTAAAGACCTGCCTTCATAGCACAAATGAGGTACAACTATTGGGCATATGTTTCACTTTGAGATTGAGCTGAAAAGGTCTTTGTCTGTGCTCTTGAATTGATCACAGGCAGAAAGTTGTTCTCCCTTTTTGGTATGCTGTGGCTGATCTGACCAGACCAAATAAGGAGGGGAGTGGAGGAGAGCTGTGACTTTATAACTCAACATAGTGTGATAGTGGATAACTTCTAATTCCTGATGTCTAAGGCCCCCTGGAGAAACCAAGTTCTGCTTGGAGAATCAAGATTCTCCTTTACTTATGCTGAGCTGAGGACAAAATAAGAAAACGACAAAGAGAGAAAAGGAAATAAGCTTTCTCCCATTATTCATGAGATCTTTCTATTTATTAGAAACTCCCTACATCATGTTGTTTTTGTGCATTCATGTTGTATGTATTATGAATATAATGAAAGGTACTGTAGCATAGTGGATAGAGCTGGCTTCTAATTCAAAAAGACCTGAATTCAAGCAATGCCTCTGCTACATATTGGCTGTATGTCTCTGGGCAAGTCACTTAATCTCTCAATCTTCTAGGCAATTTTAAGATTATGTATTGCAGGAAAAAGTGCTTCATTGGTAGCAGAAGTTTTTGTTTGTTTGTTTTTTTTGTTTTTAACTGGAGAGTTACCCATACTAGTGAAATCACAAGTCTACTCTCCATTTCTGAGCTTTATTTCATAAATACTTATCTGCGTACATTTTGTCTACACCATAGAATGAGCCCTTCCAGGGAAGAAGATTTTCCTTCCACATGGAAGGTACTTGCTGAAAAAACAAAAACAAAAAACAAAAACAACAACAACCAAAAAAAAAAAAAACTTGTTGATCTGTAGGTAATGAAAAGTACATTGAAAATATGTCCTTTACAGTATTGTAAGGATGATCAACTCTGAAAGGCTTAGTTAATAAGATTTTTAAAAATGATCTGAGACAATTCCAAAGGACCCCTGATAGAAAATGCTATCCATCTCCAGAGAGAGAAAACTGCTGATCTTTGAGTATAGAGTGAAGCATACATCTAAATTTTTTTCTTTATTTTTCCTGTATGTGTGTGTGTGTGTGTGTGTGTGTGTTTTCTTGTGCAATATGGCTGATATGGGAATATGTTTTGCATGACTCCATGTGTATAATTGACATCATATTATTTGCCTTCTCAAGGAGTGGGATACCAGTAAGATCAAGATCAAATTTTTTTTTTAAATGAATGGTAAAAAATGTATGTCACTGGGAAATATTTCACAAAATAAATAAAATACATTAAAAAGAAAATAAAAACACAAAATTTAGAAATAATAATTAAAAATTCGAGCTCCTGTAGTAGTGGGAAAGACTTCATATCCTTTTAACATAAGACACCAAATAAGTTAACATTTTTAATAAAAAAAATAGGGCTTTTGATAACATAATCAAAGATAATTTTGTGAGCACATATGAAATATATCTATAAATTGAACCAACAGTAGAATAAACATAGTTGAACTCATTATGCAAAAAAAGAATATCACATATCTCAAGTAGCCATTTCTTGGCCAATCCATAATTCCAAATAGATTTTCTATGATAGGGTGCCAGAGAAAACATTTGAATGAAATGTAAACTTCATATGCCTATATAATAGGAAATGTGCCTTTGAATTTTTTATGCAGAATTTAATAAGGTTAAACATTGAGGTGGTTTGAAAGATATCATATGTTAGGGTTACAAGGCGAATTACAGATGGATATATTTCTGGCAGATGTGGAAACAGCTTTGATTAGTTGTCACTCCTAGATAAAAGAATATTGAGAGGGGAAAATAAAGGGTTCTACCTATATGTCACTTTCACTTACTTTTAAAAAGACAAGAGATGAAGTTAAAGGAAGACAAGATGTTCATTCAAAAATTACTGCACATCTTTCCAACCCTCTTATGCAGGTAGCAAAAGAAAATCATTTTATTGTTGTTATTGCAAATAATTTGACATTTGGTATTTGGTGTTAATTCAACCTATTGAAATGCTTTTCCTTGTGCAAACAAGAACTATTTTTCTCAGTTTCATTAAATAAGGACTGTTCTTCAGGTAACTTTTTTCACTGAAATATTTTTCTGATCTAAATATGTTGTATCTTTGGCTATACATTAAATTTTTAGAGGAGTTCTTCACTGATAACTCTACATACTTCAGAAATCAGAGATACTGTCCCCCAAAAAAGATAAAATGAAATAAAGTAAGATATATTGTTCCCCTATGTTGAAAGAGTGAATTCTATTTGAAGAGAATGGTGTATGGTAATTTTTCTCCAAAGGATAGAAATGCTCACACCTGAAGACTAAGGCAAGAGAGGCATGAGATTATTGGGGGCTCTATGACAATGATCTGTTCCTTTAATCAACCTTTGTCTGCTTAATCATTTGTAAAATATGTGACAGAAAGAAGAATACAGACCCTTGTATTTTTTTTTACCAAATTTATTTGACTTTTCTTAGTTTTGAATCATCTTTCTTAACTCTCAACAATTTTCAGAAACCTATAGTATCTACTTGGTGGTGCAGAAGAGCAGAAGAGTGTTAAACTTAGAGTCAGGAAGACTTGAGTTCAAATTCTGCTTAGCATGCTTAATATTTCTATGTGACCTTGGGGAAGTCACTTGAAGTCTTAGACATTATTCCTACATCTGCAAGATTAGGATTCTGATAAGACCTAACTCATAGAGTTCTTGTGAAGACCAAGTGAGAGTATGTATGTGAAGCAACTTGCCAAGCTTAACGTATAGAAATGTAAGTTAGTATTAACTATTATTAATGCAAACTGTTCCAATATATGGTTGCTCTCCATTAAACTTGTCCCATGATGATATTGATGTTGTTGATGATGATGAAGATGATGATGATGATGATGATGATGAAGATGATGATGATGCTATATATAGAACTTTAAGGTTTACAAAACATTTTACAAATATTTCTCTCATTTCTCCTCACAATCCAGAGAGATACTGTTAGTATTATTATCATCATTTTTATAGGTGAGGAAACAGAATCAAACAAGTTAAATGACTTTCCCAGAATCAGTGAATAACTGAGACTGGCTTTGAATTTAGGTCTGGCTGACTCCAGATCTGGCTTTCTGTTCATTGTGTCACATTACCAACAGTGTTATTGGATCAAAATTATGTGTTAGGGAGTTAGGTGTAATAAAACTAAAAAGGTAGGGGTCAATTAGTTTATTAAGCAATTTGAATGACAAACATTGCATTTGTCATTTGATCCTGGAGGCAATACAGAGCCATTGAAGTTTATAGAAGATGGGGGAGAGATGATTTGAACCTGAGCTTTAGGAAATCCACTTCAGTGGCTGAATGGAGGATGGATTGGAGTAGGGAGACTCAAGGCAGGCAGATCCACCAGTAGGCTATAACAATATTCCAGATAGGAGGCAATGAGGGTGTGCAATAGAGTAATGGCAGTGTCAGAGGACAGAAGGCAATGTATTTAAGATATCTGGCAAACATGAAATGAATAAGCCTTAGGAACAGATTGGATTGGGATGAGAGATTGTGAGAAGTCCAGGAATGTTCCTAATGAGCCTGAGGGACTTCAAGGATGGTGTTGTCCTTAATAATAATAATAGGGAAATTAGGAAGTGGAGAGGATTTAGGAAAATGATAATGAGTTCTGTTTTTGACATACTGAGTTTAAAATGTCTACTGGACTCATTGTTCTAGATTTCTAAAAGGCAGTTGGGTATGTGAGATTGGAGTTGAGCAGATAGTTTGGGGCATGACAGAAAGATTTGAAAATCCTCAGCATCTTGAGTACAAAAAGAGTTAATGCCTAAATAAGGGATAGACTGGATCACAGAAGATAAAATTGACAATTTTGATTACTTAAAGGTAAAAAAAATGCACAAATAAATTGAATACAGCTAAGATTAGAAGGAAAATGGTTAACTACTAAAATTTTTAAAAAATCTGATAAAGATCTCATATCCAAAATATGTAAGGAAATGATTCAAAAATTTAAGAATAAGAGTCATTTCCCAATTGGCAAATGGTCAAATGACATAATAGGCAGTATTCAAAAGAAGAAAACTAAAATATCTCTAGTCATAAAAAGTGCTACAAATCACTAACAAGTAGATGCAAATTATAGCAAGTCTGAGGTTCTACCTCAGATTGACAAATTAGACAAAAAATTTTAAAAACATGACAAATGACAAATGTTTGAAGGGCTGTGGGAAAACAAGGATGTTGATATGTTTTTGATGGAATTGAGAATTTGTCAAGTCATTCTGGAAAGCAATTTATAATGATGTCCAAATTGTAACAAAAGTTGACTCAGAAGTGTCACTCCAAGGCATTTGCTCTAAGCAGATCAAAAGCATATGAAAACATAGTATATATATAAAAATATCTATATTAACTCATTTTATGGAGTCCAAGAACTAGAAATTAAGGAAGTACTCATTAATTAATGAATGGCTAAATAAATTGTGGTATCCCTCTCCATATTAGCTAGATAGGTTCCCTAATTCTTTATTTAAATTTGCAAATGTATAGCTGCCTAGGAAACATATCTCTGCATATTACAGATTTTTCATATATGGAAAACATATCCCTGAGGTTGAAAGTCATAGTATGAGATAATGTGGTATTGAATTTTGTAATATATCACATTTCCTTGTCACCTTTATGAAAAAGTGACTTTTCTTATGTGTTGACTGAATATCAGAATGAATATACCATGGGGCTAAAAATAGGAGGGAGCGAGGCATATGTTTTAGTCTCCTTTTTAAAATGACATAGGATAGAAAGTACTTTGAAATCTGACAGCATTAATAAAAATGATAAGAATTCTATGATTTTTTCTATTGTGTAAAGTTAGAATTTGTCAATGGGATTTCCAATCAGTCTTCCTCACATCTTTTCTAACCAATTGCTTGGTTTTATTTTCTTAAGAAATTTATGCTCAGAAAAGACACCCAGCCTTTGGTAGTGAGATAGCAGTGTTTGTTTTGGTCAATAAGGAATGAATTGGCAGGGGTGAGAGTATGAGGAAGTGGCAGAGGGGTGTATGGTAGGAATGGAGGGAGAAAAGTAGGCCTGGGCAGGAACCATTTCTGGATACACATCTTATCCTTAAGGGAATTTTGGAATACTATTATGCTATTCCTTCCCTTCCATTATTAGTAGAGAATATGGCAACATAGTAAAGATTATTTGGGACACAATAGACTAACCTAGAACATACAGGGTTGCATTTGAGGACTTCCAGAAAGAAAAGCGTTTCAAAGATAATAGTGAGAAGAATCATAATTTGCTGCTAAAATATAAAAGAATGCTAGTCTCCAGAGCAGAGAGAGTGTCTTTCTTCCTTGAGTATTCTCTTGGAACACAAATTACAATCCTAATGAAGAATATTTAAGCTGGGGAAACAGCAAAACATTTCAATGGGGGACATTTAGTGAGAGCAACTAGTGAACCACCGAAAGGAGGAAAGTCAGTAGGCCAGAGCACTATAGAAACATTTACCCAGGCAGAGTAGTGTAATTGTAGAATACCTCTGTCCTTGCTGCAAGATATTTGGTTAAAGTAGATACTTTGCCCAATGAAAATGTCCCAGGGTGAACAATCAGCATATAAAACTGTGCCACAGATGATCTAATCATCTTCAATGGAGACTGCAGTGAGCATTGTGGTCGGGACTCATAGCAGATTTTAAGTAACTGAGTTTAATAGATTAAAACTTTAAATACAGACTCAGTGCTTTCCTGTGGCAACAACAGCAGAAAGATATTCTACTTTTAAATAAGTTCTATTTTAAAGTGCTACTGCTCATTCTATCTCTTCAACCTTTGGAAGCTAGGAACACACTGTGTCTATGGGAATGAAGGGGGCTTGCAAATTAACTTTATGAAGCTCTCTTCTGTGTTTATGAGGTATTTGATGACCTCTGAGTAAATTGGAATTGCTCTGGAGGAAAATGCAGAAAAAAAATAAAATAAGAGAAATTTTTTAAAAAGAGAAAGAAAATAGAGTAGAATCAGGCAATTCTTCTCTTGCCAAGGATTTAAATTGCCCCAAATTCTTGTTTCTCCTTTTATTCTCAAACACTTCTAATTTATAGGGTGCCATGCAGCTGTTTCTTTTACATTTAATTTTTAGGCCTACTGCTATTTTCAGCTTTGGATGCTGAAGTCGTGTGTTCATTGTTCTCCTTCCCATTCATAGACCATTTAATTTGTCCATTTATTTTAAAGGGAATTTTCCAGCTTACCCTTTGTGGATAAAATAGACTTCAGTTCCCAAAACTTCCCAGGTGATTATAATGTTTCAGTCACAATAATATCATTAAAATAGAATTGGCTGAAAAAGAAACAAAAAGGTTCAAACTTTCTAAGTCCAAGACTTTCAACTCATGATCTAGTAATTGGATAGAATTTAACTTCGTTAGATTTGGCATTTCCCTTTGGTTCTCTTCCATGTCATCATCCAGTCCTTCAATTGCTATGTAAACAACTTGTCTGACAACTATTACTGCCATAATAATATTCATAGTGTGTGGTCAAGTTTATGCAGAGCCAAACCAAAATTAGAGAATACAAACTCTCCACAAACCATTGATTTAATTGGATATGGACTTCTTAATAGCCAAAATGAGCCCACATCTTTATTTCTTGCCTCTAGTCAAGAATGATGCCAGGGAATTTTCAGAAAATTACTGTCAATAAATCAAGTTCACACCAGTTCTTACTTTTAGAGCCATTCCCTTTTCCCATGGAAACAGGAAAATACTTGGAATGTTCTCTTCTCCTTATAATGATCCATCCTCTGTTTTCTAATTAGGAGATACAGAATGGTAGAGTGAAAAGAACAAGTAATTGAAGGCTCTTAGAACTGGGTTCTAGTCCCAGCTCTGGATCTAATCAGCTTTATGATCTTGGTGGTCAGTTGTTCCATTACTGAAATACAGGAATTGAGATGTATAATTTCTAATGTTGCTTCAGGTTTAAAAGTGTTATGATTCCATGAATACATTTTAAACTGGGTAATCACACACACACACACACTCATAGAGGATATATGATTTTGTCACTGTCAGTACAGATCAGTTTCAACAAAATTTGTAGTAACTTTATCTCAATTAATTTTCTTTTGCTTGTTAACATTATCACAATATAAAAGCAGAATTTCATATTGATAACATTTTTTTCTTTAATGAGTAACTCAGAACCAGCTGGTTGAACAAGATGTTCCTGAATGGGAAATCTTTATTCTTTTATAAGGTTTTTGTAACCTGCATAATTATTGCACACATTTGTGTTTGTCAAACCTAATATTCTTCCTGTTGGAGAGAATGAGATAAAATATATGAAAAGAGTGCAATTGTTGACCATACAAAATATGCCAAGCCAAAAGAAACAAAAAAGTAAGTTTTTGTTACTAAACCAGGCTGATTTTTTCCCTATGAAGCAAATTAAATCTTTCTCTTGATATAAAACACACAAAAGAAGCATTCAATGTGTCAAAGAAATCATTTGACATCTACTAAGCTGAGTTCCCTCTTTTTAAAATCATATTATTTGAGATTTAACATTTTTATGACTGATGTAATGTGAAGAAGATCCATGGGATGTTATTTCATATATTAATGATATCAATGAACTATATGCTCTGACAAATCTCATTTTTATGTCAATTCCACTTACAGAGCAACTACTATGTACCAGTCAGTGTCCTATGTGCTGGGGATACAAGTACAAAAGAATGAAACAATCCTACATGCCAAGAACTTACATGCCAATATGTGAGGCAACAAGCGCATATAGGTATATATACCATAAATATACTCTGAATACATATAAAAAATAGAAAGCAGTTGCATTGGTACATGAGATGCCAGTTCAAAGGCATAAAGACGATAGATGGAGTGCTGTCTGTTAGAGAGAAAAGGCCAATTTGACTGAATCTAAGAGAGCTGAATGAGGAGTAATGTCCAATGGGTCTGGAAAGATAGGCAGTTTTTTTTTTGTTTTAAGCCTAAAATATAAAGGGCTTTAAAAGCTAAACAAATTAGTTTATACATTCTAATAGAGATAATAGAAATCAAATGGAATCAGTGGCATGCAAGAGTAAAATGCTTAGATCTGGCCTAAGGATAAACAATTTGGCAATGATGTATAGCATTCACTTGAAACTTGATTCAGGGAGGCAAATTTTGATGTTGCAATAACATCAGTGAAGTTGATGAGGACTTGATTTAGGGAAGAATAATTTCATGAAAATGTGGAAAGGAAAGATAATTCAAAAGCAGAGAGTGATCAATAGTATCAAATACAGCAGGAAAGTTCACAAGGACAAGAATTGAGAAATGGCCGTAAGATTCAGTACTTAAATGACTTAAGTGTAATTCTACAGAAAGCATTTTAAGTTTAGAAATGAAATCAGAAGACATATTAGAAAGGTTTGAGAAGTGAGAAAAGAAGAAGAAGAAACACTGGTAGTAGATAACTTTTTCAAGGAGTCTGGCTGAGAAACAAGACAGTACTATAATCAGAGGAGATGGTAGGTAGGATGTAGAAATTTCATATATATATATACATACATACATAATATATATATTACTTGTCACAATATATGCAACTGAATTTTCTGTGTACTCTGTGTAGATATTTGGCATCTTTTTATTGTTTCTAAACCATATTTTCCCTTCAATTATATGTAATATGATATATGTGAAAGAGTTCTGGATTTAGAGTTAGGAACGTCTGGTTTCAAATCTCACCATTGACATGTAATAAATATGTGATCATGGATAAGTCACCTTACATTCCAGATCCTTCATTTACTTATCTAAACAATAGGGCTAATAAGTACTTATCTCACAGGGCTTTTGAAAATGATATTTCTGAAATACAATGAAAATAACTCCATCAACTCCTTTATTTACATTCTGAAGAAAAAAATATATATATACATATATATGTATATTAATGGTAAGGGAGACTTGGTTATGTTTGAATGAAGTAGGGAGGAAACCAATAGAAAGGAAGAGGTTAAAGGTTTGATAGAGAGAAAGGAGATGATTGAGGAACAGTAAGGGATCTGATCATACACATGTATACTAGGTTTTTGTTTGTTTGTTTATTTTTATCAAATAGTAGGGCCAACACTTAGAGACTAGAGGAATGGAGGAGAGAATAAAATATAATGTTAAGGGGTTTTGATATGAAGAGAATGGCAGAAGGTTGAGGTCACATCAAATGTCCTCAATTTCCTCAATAAAATAATAGTCTTGAGAGTGAATTGAGAGAAACAAGGGGTGATGAGGGGTGAGGCACTTGAGAAGGGAAGAGAAGTGCTGGATTAACTTTTGTTGTGAGATAAGAAATTAGCTAGGAGGAATAAAATTATCACTTTAATTCACTGAGAATGTAGTTTAAGTTGGACAACATAAATTTGTAATGCATCCAGTCATGATGTTTCTGTGAATTCTTGAGCTTCATTCAGTAGCATACAGGTAGGAGTGGAGAAGGCAGATAGCAAAATAATGTACAGCTGGGCTTTGACAAAATACTAGTGACAATAGAACATGAGGAAAAGAAATTTAAAAAAAAAACAGAGAGAATAATTGAGTTCAAATGACTAACTCCAGGACTGAGTTTGGAAAGGGAGAAAAAGTGAAGGAAAGACAGGGGTAATTAATTGTCTGGCAAAGTACTGAGAGGTGGTAGGATTGGAGAGCTTGATAAGGGCAAAAAATATGTTAAGTGGGGTTAGATATACAGAGAGGTATAATTAGAGGACACTGTGGTCATAAAGAAGAATTTCAGAGATTTTAATTAGGAATGGAATACCTGTGGGCAATGGTAAAATCTAGTGTGTAAACATCTCTATAAGTGACTGAGGTATAGTGAAGAATCATTATCAAGACATTTAAGGAGTCTGAGGAATTGGAAGGTTGGGGAGTTTGAAAGAGCATCTATGAAAATTAAAATCTCCTTATTTAAGGGAAGGGATTGAGAGAGAAGAATAGTGCACCAAATGGTATGCTCTATAATAAAGGAGTGAGAATGACTTGCTTAAACTGTAGCCACCATACTTTGGATTGGGTGGAACATTTTGTTTGAGTGGGCTTCAAAGGAGAAAAGGTTGCTCACTAATGGGAGGTAAAGAATGGAACTAGAAATGACAATGGGGAGTAAGACATTTACCAAGAACAATATTTTGGGAGGTATGTGAGAAGATAAAGATAGTGTTGAATAAGATGGCCAGGAAAGCAGTGTCATTAGAGGAAGCCATAACTCAGTGTGGGCTAGAAAAGGGGGAAAAGTGTGAGAGAAAAAAAAAAAGATTTAAAACAAAGAGGGATTTGTTCGCTATAGATTGGGAAATTCAGAAAGCACAGTGCAAAGAAGGGGTTCATGGAATTGAAAGTGAAAAGAATAGGATTGAGGATGAGATAATGTGGCAGTGAGGGATCATTTGTTCCTATGTAGCTGGTGATTGATCAAAACAAAGATGGGGAGTAAAACAAAAAGAACCAGATCAATACATACAAAAAGATGGCATAGAGGTTAATCTGTTTTTTTTTCTAAAAGAAGATACACACACATATACACATGCATGTGTATTAGAGATACATATAGGTAGACAGATGGATAGATATACATACACACATATGTGTGTTTATGTGCATGTGTGAGTATAGTGAAGTACCAGATCAAGCTCCTCACAAATGAGCAACCTATTAATGTGGTGATGAAAAGAAAGAATGAGATAACTTATTTGGTGTTTTGCAGATTAAAAGAACTTGGCTTGCTTATTACTTGCTACTTAAGATGACACCATTTATCTGCACACAATCTTAATTTATATTTATTGCCATACTCATAACTAAAATATTACTAGTAATTTTATTTGAGCATAATAGATTGGGATATTTTGCACAGAGTTAGACAGAGGGAGCTAAAATTTGATTGAATTAGTTTTCTCATAACAATTTCCCTGGCTTTTACATTCTTTCCTTAGTTTTCTTTTTAAGGAATGAAGTTTAAAAGTTGAGCAAATTTCAGTTAGTTATCTAGGATGAATTAGTAAGCTTTTAGTAGCCTGAGTTAGGTCGGCACAGTGCTTTTCACATAATAGGTGCTTACTAAGTGTCAAAGATGAATCATTAGAATTCTTAAGCATTAATATTTTGTAAATACTACATGCTCCCTAATCAATGTCCATTTGAAAGACTATATTTGAGAGATTGCAGAGTGCAATTTTCAAGAGAGGAAACAAAATGAAGGTACATATGTCTTTTGACATTTATGTGAAGAACTATGATATCTATCACCTTGTCTAAAACTTTCTCCTGATACAAAAAAAAAAAAAAAAAAAAAACAGAAACAACTAGATGGTGCAGTGGATAGAGCTTTGGCCTTGGAGTCAAGAGGACTTGAGTTCAAATCTGACCTCAGACACTTGACACTTACTAGCTGTGTGACCCTGGGCAAATCACTTAACCCCTATTGCCTCGTTAAAAAAATAAACAAACAGATATAGATTGTTTTAGAGTGTTTATTTTCAGTTGGGCAACTCAGTTTCTCCTGTCCTCTCTCTCTCTCTTTCTCTGTCTCTCTGTCTCTGTCTCTCTGTCTCTGTCTCTCTGTCTTTGTCTCTGTCTCTCTCTGTCTCTGTCTCTCTCTCTGTCTCTCTCTCTCTCTCATTTTATGAAACAACCTATTTTCTAGATCTGTATGAAGTTTAATTCACTTATACTCACAGTTAGGTAGGTCCTCAGAGTCTATGATGGTATCAGATATTATCCCCCAAAAGTTGTTTCTGCAATTCATCTAGGCTCCCAGAATGGAATATCAGATATAACTTTCCATTATGAATCCTCATATTGCTTTTGAATATTTCCCAGAAGCTTTACTTTCAGACATGGGGAAAATAAAGAAACATAAAACAAAACAAAAATGTCCTCTGAAGTAAATTTTACTCTGTTGTTCTATGAACCCTTACCATAATATTGAGTAAGATGCAGTTTTCCATTTCTAGAATCATGAGATTATATATTAAGGCCTGGAAGGGAGAGTATAGGTCACCATGACCAACTTCCTCATTTTACAGAGGTACAGAGACTGAGGCTCCCTCAAGGTCACAAGTCAAGTATGTGTCTACAATGGGATTCGAAGCCAGGTCTTCCACACAGCTCTGGTGATATAATCCGCAAATGTTAGGAAGATAATTCTACTTTCCACCCATGCCAAAGGCTGACCAGGGAATTTGCATGACCTTGATTGACACTTTTGTACTCTAAAAGCCTTCCAGTCACCAATACCAGCTTCCAAAAATATTACTAGAAATCCCCGTTGTCTTTTTCACTTGGAGTGTCCATTGCTCATTCTTCATTGGTTCAAATGCTGGCTCAAATACTGGCAAACTACTCCTATTTTTCCAATTAGCTTTCAGTTCTCCCTAAAACTCACTGTCAACTGAGTAACAGGATTCAACTTCTTATTCATCTACCTACAGTCTTGGTTTGTGGAAGAAGCTGTGGGTTTCTAGTATTCATCAAACAATAATGCACTTACCTTAGGAGGTGAGGAAAAAACAGCATTCTCTACTACCAGCTTCATTTATTTTATCCCATATCCTCACTTAGAGCAACTTAATGCTTCTTTTTTTTTAAAGTACAACAAATTTTATTAGTAAATTCACGCACTACATTATTTCAGGACACAATAAACTGAAAAGCCTATCTGACAAATTAATGATACCATGCAGAAAATACATGATGGTAAAGGAGGTAAGTGATAGGACAAATTTCTATTCCAAACCTAATACTGACCCTCATGGGGAAACTGATTATTTTTTTTAGTCTCTTTTTTAATTTTTTTTAAATTTTTAATATGAGTTTTTAAAACTTTGGGTTACAAATTTTCTTCCTTCCTCCCTCCTCACCCACCCTCACTGAAAAGGCAAGTATCTTGATACAGGATACAGATCTGCAGTCTTGCAGAACTCTTCTATAGTAGTCCTGCTGTGAAAAACTAAATGTATTTCTCTTCATTCTATCCTACCCCCCATTTATTCTATTCTCTCTTTTGACCCTGTCCCTCCTCAGAAGTGTTTGCTTTTGATTATTCCCTCCCTCAATCTGCCCTCCCCTCTATCAACCCCCTGCACTCTTGTCCCCTTCTCCCCTTATTTTCCTATAGAGTAAGATAGATTTCCATCCCCATTGTGTATATTATTCCCTCCTTAAGCCAAATCCTATGAGAATAAGATTCACTCATTTCCTCTCACCTTCCCCCATTTCCCTTCCACTGTAAAAGCCTTTTCTTCTCTGTTTCATGTGAGTTATTTTACCTCATTCTACTTCTCCCTTTCTTCTTCTCCCAGTATAATCTTCTCCCACTCCTTAATTTTATTTTCCAGATATCACTCCTTCATCTTCAACTCACCGTGTGTGCTCTATCTATCTATCTATACAAACATAATTTTTCCCTCCTACTACCCTAATACTGACAAAAGACTCATGAGTTACAAATATCATCTTTCCCTACAGGAATGTAAACAGTTCAACCTTAATAAGTCTCTTATGATTTCTCTTTCCTGTTTACATCTTCCATGTTTCACTTGAGTCTTGTATTTGAAGGTCAAATTTTCTATTCAGTTCTGGTCTTTTCCACAGCAATGCTTGAAAGTCCTCTATTTCATTGAATGGCCATTTTTTACCCTGAAGGATTATACTCAGTTTTGCTGGGTAGGTGATTCTAGGTTGTAGTCCTAATTCCTTTGCCCTCCAGAATATCATACTCTATGCCCTCTGGACCCTTAATGTAGAAGCTGCTAAATCTTGTGTAATCCTGATTGTGTTTCCACAATACTTGATTTGTTTCCTTCTGGATGCTTGCAATATCTTCTTCTTGACCTGGGAATTCTGGAATTTGGCTACAACATTCCTAGGACATTTTCTTTGGGGATCTCTTTCAGGAGGTGATCGGCAGATTCTTTCAATTCCTATTTTGCCTTCTGCTTCTAAAATATCAGGGCAGTTTTCCTTGATCATTTCTTGAAAGATGATGTCTAGGCTCTTTTTTTGACCATGGCTTTCAGATAGTCCAATAATTTTTAAGTTCTCTCTCCTGGATCTATTTTCAAGGTCAGTTGTTTTTTCCAATGAGATATTTCACATTCTCTTCTATGTTTTTCATCCCTTTTGATTAGTGTTACAGTGCCTTGATTTCTCAAAATGTCCCTATCTTCCAATTTTTCCATTTTAATTTTTAAGGAAGTATTTTCTTCAGTAATCTTTTGGACTTTCTTTTCCATTTGGCTAATTTTGCTTTTAAGGGCATTCTTCTCCTCATTGGCTTTTTGGACCTCTTTTGCCATTTGGGTTAGGCTATTTTTTAAGGTGTTATTTTCTTCAGTATTTTTGAGGTCTCCTTTAGCATCACTCTCAGTTTTTCCTCTACTTCTCTTACTTGCTTCTCAAAATCCTTTTTGAGCTCTTCCATGACCTGGGACCTATTCATATTTTTCTTGAAGGCTTTGGATGTAGGAACTTTGGCTTCCTTGTCTTCTTCTGGTTGTATGTTTTGATCTTCTTTGTCATCAAAGTAAGATAATATAGTCTGACTCTTTTTGTGCTGCTTGCTCATGATCCCCACCAATTACTTGAGTTATAAACTCTTTGTTAAGGTAGGAGTCTGTTTCCAGTGTGGAGAATGTACTGTCCCAAGCTTCAGGGGTTTTGTGCAGCTGTGTTCAGAGATACTTCTAGGGACCTGTAAATTTTCAATTCTTCCAAGGTGGTATGATCAAGGGCAAGGAGTTTACTCCTTTCCTGGCCTGTGCTCTGGTCTATGAGCACTCTTTTCTGTCTTGGAACTGTGAGGAGGATTTCCTCTCCACAGTCACTACAAGCTCCACCACACCAGCACTCCTCCTTTCCCCAGGACCACCACCCAGAACTGTGACCCAGATCCAAGCATGGGCAAAGCAAGAGAATCCTGCACCAGCAGAGAGATCCCTGCAATCCCCCTCTGATCAGCCACTAAATTCCCCCTCAGTCTGTGGGCCAGAAGCTCAGGAGGCAGCCACTGCCCCCTCCAAGCTCAGGGACTGGAGCTGAGACCACTGGCTTCTCTCTCTCCCCTCTGACACAGACTTTTCCCACCTACCTTCCAAGTTGTCTTTCTGGGTTGAGAAGTCTGGAAACTGCCACAGCTGCCCGCAATTCAGTCCTCTGAGGCCTGCTCCAGGTTTGCTGTGGCCTGTGCTCCCACACTGAACTGTGCTCCTCCCCCTGACAGGCATGATATACCTTTCTGATCAACTATCCAGGCTGTCTTGGGCTGGAAATTTTTTTCACTCTGTCTTTCTGTGAGTTCATCTGCTTTGGAATTTGTTTAGAGTCATTTTTTTATAGGTATTTGGAGGGGTTTGGGGGAGAGCTCAAGCAAGTCACTGCTTTTACTCTGCCATCTTGGCTCCACCCCCAACTTAATGCTTCTTTGATTTATACCTTTAAAAGTCAGTGCAAAGTCATTTTCATAAAACATTTTTTATGGTGTCTCCATTTGTGCCAAGAATTCTGAAGCTTTAAGGTAATATTTCAGCCCATAGATCTTGGATATTTATTACATTATTCACTTTTCTTGAGTTCATGAAATTTCTCTTCATCATTTTGTATTAGAATTATCAGAACTGGAATTTGGTGTAAAGGTTCAGTTTTAAGATATTCTGTTGTTTTGAAAATCTAGAAAGTCTAAAGAATGCCCTTTTCCATTAAAATCAAACTTAAAATTTTTTTATTGATAAAATATCATTAAGTATAAGGGTAAAGGTTTTTTTTCTAAATAATAACATATGTAAGACTACAGAATTTTAGCTTAAAACACTGAAAAACTCATTTTATACATCAGGAAACAGTTCTAGAGAGATTGACTCATTAGTTCAAGTTCACATTGGTAGCAAGTTGAAGAGTGAGAATTTAAAACCAGTTTCATGGCTACCAAATCCAATATTCTTTCTACTACACCACTGTAATATATTTTTCATTATGTGCATCTACATTTATATATCCACATAGTCTCTCCCTCTCTTTCTCTCTCTCTCTCTGGTATCAGATAAAACTTCATCCCCATCCAAACTCAAACTACATGACTCTGGGAAATCACTTAACAACTGTTTGCCTCAGTTTTCTCACCAGTAAAATGGGAAAAAATATGGCACTTATCTCCCAGGGTGATTGTGAGGATAAAAATGAAGAAAATATTTCTAACATGTACATTACAGATGAGGTAGCAGATTATATAAAAGATAAATGACTATAAATACACAAAGATTCTATCAGCATGAGGTTTTCCCTCTATTAAAATAGATGTAACTTTTGTGTGGTCTAGTATATAAGCATAAAGTATGAAGCATGTAGAAACTATTCATAAACCAGTATCAAAAGCTTTGAACTCATTCCACTGATGCCAAAGCAAACATGCTAATTACCTAGGCAAGCTGCCTTTCTATAAAAGATGATGACAATTTCAATATGCCACATTCGAAGTTTCCTAACCTCTCAGAGTTGAGGAAGTAGTTGGACTAGAAGACCTCTGAGATCTTTTCTACCTCTTGAATTCAGAACCCTAAAATCTACCCCAAATTTTAAAATCAGAAACAAATAAAATAGAAACAAAAGTTAATTATCATTAAATATATCAACAAGCATTTAGGTACCTACTTTGGAGCAGTCACTATGATAAGTTCTGGAACTACAAAGATAAAAACAAAATAGTGAACTTACCTTCTCTTAGGGGTGACAACATGGACACATCGAATGACTAGGTCTACACTTTTGGGTTACATGCACAAATAGTGAACTAATCATTTTCTCTGATCCCTTACCTTTCAAACCTCTCCAAAAGAGAAGTAAGTCATGCACCAAAAATAAAGCAACTTCAGCTATCATAATGATTTAAGAAATCCAGAATCCAAAATAAGATTAAAAAGAAACTCACTCAGTATGCCCAGCCCCCCACCTCTCATGCTACTGGCAGCAAGGATATTTAAACCCAGTCCCTCCTCCCTCTTTCCAGTGCCATGGAGACACCTGCTCCAGACTGCAGAAGTTTGCTCAGGTGCTTGACAGGCTACTTGACCATAGCCCTTCAGAAGCAAAAGCCTGTCAGGGTTAGCATCCTGGAGGCAATTATACTACAAAGCTTTGAACAGCCAGGGAGAAAGAAAACAGGTTCTTAACTGACTGTTCAAGTGGGAGAACTGATGAAAAGAGGAATAGGGATAGGACACCATGATTTGTAGTGCTGGGTGGCTATGCCTGAGAGATGGAGCACAGCATCCAGCTAGGGACAGTTCTGACCACTCAAAAGCCAGTTGGAGCAGAAACACATGCTGGTGAACCATGAATTGCCCCATGTGGGGATGCTTTGAGATCCATCCCCAAAGGAAGCCACAATCAAAGAAGAGAGGGTAAAGAAGTGAGTGATAAGAAAAATGGGAGAGTCAGAGGCTGGAATTACCAGGATTTCAAGAAGAAATTTCTGACTTTGAACACAAAGTAAATGGATAAATCAAGAGAAAAACAAAACAATAATCATAGAAGGAAATAAAGCCTCCAAAGCTAGTGAGTGAGTTCAGGTATCAATGAATGAATAATGCAAAATAAAGGAAATTGATTGAACAGTAGATAAAACAGAGGACCCTGTGGAATTTGAAGAGAATATGGAGCCATATTTTGAGTGATTTTAAAGAGAAATTAGTATTACAAGAGTAGAATCTGTGTCCTGTTCAGCAAAAAATAAAATAAAATAAATAGAATAGAATACCTTGAATCTGGGATGACATGCCTCACCAAAGGAAAAAAAAAGAGAAAGAACAATAGATTGGGAATTTAATTACAGAGAAGTGAAGGAAAATTGAGAAAGAGAGAAGCAGAAAATAATGACATTAAAAGAAAATATTGAACTTGAAGACAGTATGCTCAAAGATAATCTAAAGATCGTAAGTCTCTGAGAAGAACATGACACGACAGAAAAATTTAGTATCATAATGAAGGAAGTGAGAGAAGAGAACTACCTGGAACTTCTATACAGAGAAAATTAAATTACAACTAAAAAAAAAATTCATGGATCACCTTTTTAAAAATGGCTACAAACTTCAAGACACATAATGCTAAAATTTAGCAATTCAATTCAAAAATGAAAAAATGTTATTTAAGCAATCAAGAGAAAGACTTTGATATGCAAAGAAAGGACATTTGAATAATGCAAGACTATTATGTACCCATCGGAAAAATAGGAGGAGGGAATAAAATAATGTGTTCCAAAGAGCAATGGAGCTCATATGCAGTCTAGGGTGACATTTCTAACAAATTTGGGCTTAACCATATAGAACAAAAGATGGATTTTCAATAATAAAGAAGAACTTACAACATTTTGAAAAGAAAGCCAAAACTAAAGGGATTATTTGACTCAAACAGCCCAAAAAGAAATGCAGGAAGAGTTAATAAATGCAATAGGCAAGGACTATAAGAGACAGAGTGATAAAAGAGTCCAGTAAGGTACTTTTTTAAAATATATATACAAGGAGACAGGGTTGAAGGCAGAAATCTGGTACACATAACAGTTAAGATGTACCCAGTGGCATTATGGACAGCACCTGGTGGGACTCTGTGTACATGTGAATTCTTCCTTAGTGGGACTATATTACAACATGGAAGGGCAAATCAATAAAGAGTGTGAGAAGGTCAGGGGAATAGAGAGGAATGTTTGATGTCTCTGAGTCAAATCAAGGGCCAGGAAAAAAATAGACAAAAGTGATCTCTGCAGTTTCAAAAACAGAAGAAACTACAGAGAAATGAGTGAGGAAAAGAGAGACAGATGGAAAGGTTGGGGCAGGGGAAGAAAGAGTTTGGGAGGTCTTAGTGCTTAGAAAATCTACTTGTCTTGGCAGAAGAGTGTTTGAACATTTAGGTGCAACTAGCACATGGAGGAATCAGAGAAACATGAACACAATGAAGAGATTTCCAGGCAAATGTAGGAAAAAAAGAAAGGTCAACAAGAGAAGATGTCCACCAGTGGTGGACTGAATAATCAGGGACATGATTGGGAAGGGCCCCATCATGGGACAGTGTCTCCTCTGACACCTGCAATAATTGATACTGTTCTAGAAGTGAGACAAAATGGAAAAAGAGAATCCATGAGGCAATCCCCTCCAAAGCAGTGTCAGAAAGTACCAAGAGGGGAGAGCCTAGAATGAGTGACTTGGAAACTTTGACTGAATGAAAGATAAGGAAAAAGAGAGAGAAACCACATAATTACATGGTTCATTAATCAGAGGATAAGGATCTAGTGTAAACCAAAAGAGAAAAAAGATACTGAAGAGAGAGAAATGCTTTTTTTTTGAAAGGGGTGCAAAAACAAACAATCAATCAATCAAACAAACAAACAAACAGACAAATAAATAAATAAAACTTTGGAATAGCACTAGCCAAAGGGAAAGAGAGGAAGGGGCAATATCAAATGAGAAGAGGGAATAAAAGGTGAGGGGAAGAGAACCAGTAGGAATAGAACCACCTTAAGAAAAGAGTAAAGTAAAGCAACTGAAGAAACATAATCTTGTATTTACAATAGAAGAGGGAACTTGAAACTGAACAGCTTACCCATAGACATTAATTAACTTAGGATAAGAAGGGAAGTAGTGTGATCAATTGGGAAACACACATACATCAATAGCCATTTCACAATACTTAGATAGTCAAAAACAATTGCAAAACATTCACAACCACATACACACACATACACACAAATAGTTCCAAACTACTAAGATAAATGCAAATCAAAGCAATCCTGAAATTTTAACTCACACCTTGAAAATGGGTAAAAATGACAATATTCAATGTTTCAGGTTTTATGGAAAGAAAGAAACACTAATATATTGTTGGTGGAACTATGAAATGGTACAAAAATTTTGAAAAGCAATTTGGACTTATTCAAATAAAATGACTAAATAAATGCTCATAGCCTTTGAAGCAGAAACTCGATTACTAAGCTCATAACCTAAGGAAGCCATCCATAAGGAAAAAAAAATCCCATTTACTTAAAAATAATCATGGCAGCACTTTTTTGTGCTGCCTAAAAATTGAAAACAAAGTAGATGCCCATCAATGGGAGAATAGTTAAACAAATTATGGTATATGAATATGAGGGAATATTACTGTGCTGTAAGAAATTATTTTAGCATAGAATCCAGAGAAAACATGGAAATATTTATATGGACTGATATAGAATGAAGTAAGCAAAGCTAAGGATATAATATTCACATTAACTACCACAATATAAATGGAAAGCTCTACACACCAAAAACAAAAAGTAACTAAATTTTAATAATCAAGCAGAACTCAATGAAGAGCTATGAGAACACTTCCCCCCACAACCTAATCCTTCATTGAAGTTGTAGGTCTGTTGGGATATATGGGGTATTCAAGAAGGACTAGCACCTTAGGTGTGAGGGCTTGCCGAGCCCTTTTCAAGATTGCTCAACCACCTTTGGTGTCTACCTGGCACTCTAAGAAACTGTAGCATGTGCAATGGCCAAGTCCCAGTAAATCGTCTCAGCTGATGGGCTAAACCAGGTTGAAAGTCACTGCTAGGCCTCAAACTCATTGAAGAGTTATGGGATTTTTTAACCCCAAGCATGTGAAGACTTCAACTGGCAGAATGAACACATGAGAACAATTTGTTCCAAAGGCCATGTAGGTGACTATAAAAGGTGCTGTGGACTGCATAGAGCTTGGCCAGCCATAGAAGATGCCAAGATCAACCATTTCACCTTTGGCCATTTCCAGTTGTCTTGATTTTTGTTTTGCCACTGGACTTTGGCGACTCTGGAAGAGAGTGAGGTTAAGCACTTTGTGTAATTCTGCCTCACTTAAATTCATGTATGAGTCAAGATATCACCTGATCAAGGTGTTAGTCCTCTTCAGAAATGAAGAACAAACAACAGGTATTTAGATGTTACATGTTGAATATGTTTCTAGACTTTTTCATTGAATGGATCAGTTATGCTTACTTTTTTTTTTCCTCTCCAACATACTATTTGTCATTTTGGATGACTATGGGAGAATGGGGCAGAGGGAGAGACACATAGAACACTATAATGATATAAGAAACAAAAAGTGTTAACAAAAACTTTTTTTTTAAAAGAAATGCTAGGTATGGACATTTTCTTTCATTAATATGGGAACTCCTGGCTGAAGCAGACTGTCATTCTATCCTGAAGCATACATTTTAATTGATGTGGCTCCCATTATTCAGTCAATATGTCAGATACAGAATTTTCTGGGACCAAGATCAGGTGTGGTCTGTTTTGCCACACTTCCTCTACTTAAGGATCCACAAAATAAGAGTAAACACTCTACAAAATTTAAAAAAAAAAGGCTTTTTTGTTGTTGTCCTTGCTTATGCTTATTTTGTTTTGCTTTGCTTTTGAGGAAGTAGTAACAGCTGGGAAATAAGAAAGACCTAATGTCTAAGGTAGTTTTTGATATGATTTTTCATGGGAACAAGGGATCTAAGATGTGGAGGTGAGAAGGGAGTGCATTAGGGCCTTGGGGTAGAACTTTTACAAAGCCACACAGATAAGAGCAAATGACTTGTATGGATTACAGCAAGAGGAACAGTTTGGCTGGACCTGCAGTGTGTGAAGAGAATAATTTATAAGAGGCTTGTAAAAGTAGCTTTAGCTAAGAGCCAGGTTGTGAAGGACATTTAATTCCAAACAGAGGAATTTGTATTTGATTCTAGAAGTGATAGCCAATAGCACTTATTGAATAGGAGATCGCACAGACAGCTAGTGCTTTCAGAATATTACCTTGGAAACAGTCTGGAAAATGGATTAGAAAAAAGAGATCTGAGGCAAGGAGAGCTATTAGGAGTCTATTGTAATAGTCCATGTTGAAAGTAATGAGGGCCGACGTGAATGTGGGAGATAGGTGAGTGGCAAGAAAGGCATGAATTCATGAAGTATTGTGGAAATGTGGAAATGACAAGATTTGATAAATGATTGGTTATGTGGGAAGAGTTTGAGAATGGTATTGAGGTTATAAAACTTGGTAATTAAGAGGAACAGAGTTCCAGGGCTTGCTCTTGCATTCTATTTTGAAAAATATGGCCTTTGGGCTCTATCATTTGGATCTGTGGGCCTCTGAAGTGGGAGAAAAATTCAGGGGGAATTCTTGGAAAAACAACAATGGGTATTTTACTTGTGACTTTTTTTTTAACTTGGAGATATTTCTCAAAGTGGGTGAAAAGTTGGAAGTCTGGGATGTTCCTTAAGATTCCCTTATCAACTTCTTCCTCGGTCCCTATTCCCTGCAGCTTCCCAGGTCTGAGATGACTGAATAACATTTCTGTAAAATCCACAATGTCATTTTCAGGAGGGCTATGTTCCCTGCCAATTGATAGCAATGGTGCCGAACTCCACTCCGAGGAGGTATTGTGTTGAGTTTGTCCAGGCTGATGCCCTCCACTAGGGCACAGTGGCTTCCATAGTATGTTGTTACTGACCTGCTGGTTTTTCATCCTTTTAAGGGTAATGGAGCTGCACTCTCATGTGAATGGAGGGGCCATTTTCAAAGTTTGTTTATTTTTTGTCATGTGAGTTGTCTCTGTGTTTTCCAACAAACTTCTCTACTTTATCTGATTGATGTGATTGAGGTATGGTGAAGAGCAGATGAAGGTAGGACTAGCCCCTTAGCCTGTCCTTTGTGGCCTACCCAAAAAAACCCAGTTAGATAACCCAAGTTATCTAAGAATATCAATTGTTTAGTGGGACAATTGATGTTCTTAGATAACTGGGATTTTTATTTGTTGTTTCCACTCATCTCCTCAGTCATGCTTAGTTCTTGGATAGCTGCCTACGTGGTCCATCCATGGTACAATGAAAAGAGCTCAGAATTCAGAGCATAAGAAATAGGATTAAAATTTTGATTCTGCCACTTTGGAGAAAAAAAAAGTTCTAAAGGAAGGAGGAGAATCAAGGGAGAATGGTGTCACCAATGCGAAGGAAAGCATAAGTATCCAGGAGAGAGTGGTCCATGGTCTAAAGTACTATAGAAAGTTTTTAAAGGTCAAATATGTGCACACTTGTAATTCCTGTTGTAGGGGAGGCTGAGGAAAGGGAATTGTTTGAGTTTGGGGATGCTGAGCTATACTAAGGCTAAAGATAACTCAATGGTCACATTGTCTGGCATCAATTTGGTGAGTTCCAATGAGTCTGCCTAAGAATGGGCAAATTGGCCCAGATGAAAAACTGAATAGGTCAGAGCTTCCTAACCAATCAGTGGTAGGGTCAGACCAATAGGTGACTGCTGTATTTCTGGCCTGGGCAAGATAGGGAGACCCAGCCTCAAGTTTTTCATTGATCAATCAATGGTTATGAAGATTGATTTATAGGTGGTCATTGATTTTAAAAATTGAGAAATTGATAGAAACAAAATAAACAAAACAGTAGAACAAAGCAGTTATAAACAATAAGCCTAGTAAACCATTTGTCAATTTTATCACCCCAACATACCTAATTTGTGTTTGAGGTGGAGTTTTCTACAACTGAAAAAAGAAAACATAGGTACTCCCTTATTGATCAAATCAATCCATAAATATGTATTGAGCACCTACTATGTGCAAGCAACTGTATAAGTGTTGAAGATACAAAAAGAGGCAAAGGCAGTTGCTGCTTTCAAAGAGCTTGCAATCTCATGGGAGAGGCAACATGCAAACACATATATAGAGAACAAGCTATGTACGGTACAAGAATAGGAAGTAATTTAGAGGATAGACACTAGAATTAAGGGAGGATGGGGAAGACTTCCATTAAATGAAGTGATTTCAGTTGGGAATTTAAAAAGGAGGTAAATAGGTAGAGGAGAGGAGGGAGAGCCTTCTAGGCATGAGGGACAGCCAGAGACAATGCCTAGAGCCATGACGTGGCATGTTTTGTTTATGGAACTGGCAAGAAGCCAGTGTCACTGGACTGAAGGATAAAGTGTAAGAAGAATGAAAAGGTGGTGGTAGAGGAATGAGAAACAGGGCACTAGGTGATATAGGATGTTGAATGCCAAACAAAACATTTTCTTTTCGATGACAGGGAATCAGGAGTCACTGGAGTTTATTGAGTAGGGAGGATGACATGGTCAGACCTGTGCTTTATGAAAATCACTTTAGGGGCTGAGTGGGGAAAGATTTGAGGTGAGCAGACCCACCAGCACATTGACCCAGTCTAGCCAGGTGTTGTAGACCTGCACCAGTGTGCTGGTAGTGTCAAAGGAGAGAAGTGAATGTATTTGAGAGATGCTACAAAAAAAAAAAAGATGTTAAATTGACAGGCCTTGGCAACAAATTGGGTATGAGACAGTTATGGGATGAGAGATAATGAAAAGTCTAGGACAATTGTTAGCTTTTGAAACTAAAGAAAGGACTGGGAAGATGTTGTTGTCCTTTACAGTAATGGAGATGGCAGGAGGTAGAGGAGAGGTTTCAAGGGAAAAGATAATAAGCTCTTTTTTGTCTATGTTGAGTTTAAGCTTTCTATTGGATATCCAGTTTGAGATATTTGAAAAGGCAGTTGGAGATGCAAGATTTGAGGTCAACAGAAAGTTTAAGTCAGGATAGATAAACCTGAGAGTCATTAGCATAAACATGGTAATTAAATCTATGGGAGCTAAAGAGATTACCAAATAAACTGGTATAGATGGAGAAGGGAAGAGAAGCCAGGACACAACCATGAAGGACACTTATCTTTAGAGGGCATGATCCCTCATAGCCTTGTTCCTACATGTCCCCTTAGTGATAGCACAATAATACTCAGCTGTGAGCAGCATGCCACTATATCCATTGAGTATGCTATTCTCATCTTTATAACAATTAATGGCCATGTTACTAAATACTTTTCTGATAACAAGGCTAACATTCTGGCATTTTATTATATAAGGAAAATGAATCATACTATGATTCATATCATGATCTAAATGAAAACAAAAAAAAAGACCATTAATTTGCAAAAGAAAATGTCCATAAAAGCAGTAATAACATCAATGATTTCAGATGGTTACAAAAATGTGTAAAGAAGAATCAATTAACAAAATGAACTAGATATCTCAATGTAACGTCTTGGCAGTTAACACTGAGACTTGGTGTGATGCATCCTCTGATTGGAATATGACTTTGTTAAATTCCCAACCATCCACAGAAGAAAAAAGATACACAGAGAGTTGTGAAATCTCATTGGATAGTGAGAAAATATACTCCTGTATAGAAATCTACTTGGACAAAATGGAGATGAAAATCAATAAAGGAACAAAAAAAAAAGAATGCATATTTTATTGCAAGTATACAATAGATTGGAAGAAATGGAACATGAATTCAGAAATGCTTCACAAATTTAGCATGATTAAACTATAGGAGATTTTAATTATCGTGATATCTGATGAAGCCATCTACTACTAAAAGCAATAAAGCCTAAAAATTATTGACTTTCTTAAATTATTATTTCTATCTTTAAAAGGTGGTGGGGATATTGAAGTGAATGAGTATTTTTTTTTCTGAAGTAAAAATTATGAGAACCTACTTCATCTTAGAGCCTTTTATAAGACGAAGATTGTCCTTGAACAAATTCCAAAAAGTTCAAAGAAATGATACCATACATGGTTTATTATTTTATGAATGGTACTGGTTTAATTGAGATATAGTCTCTCAAAAGAGGAATTCTTGGGGGTTTTTTTGTTTGTTTTTTTGGCAATTGGGGGTAAATGACTTCCCAGAGTCACACAACTAGTAAGTGTCAAGTTTTTCATCTGAAGCCAGATTTGAACTCAAGTCCTCCTGACTCCAGGGCTAGTGCTCTACCCACTGTGCCACCTAGCTGCCCCTCAAAAGAGAAATTCTTGTACCACAAGTAGAAATGGTTTCAGTGAGGAAGAAATTAGAAGCCATTTAAAGAGATCAATGTGATTTCACAATAAATTGGTCAATAAACATTTTTCAAAGATGTTTAGAAAATGGAAGATAGGAATGGATTCATGGAAATCTAGGAAGACCCATATGAATTGACAGCAAGTGAATTGTACAGTACCAGAAGAACAATTTGCATAACAATGTGATTAAAAAAAACTTTGAAAAACTTAGGAAGTCATCATATATATATAATATTTTAGCTTCCATTAAAAAAAGGTGATAATAAAAAACAATCTTGTACTGACTGAAAAAATAAAGTGGTGATTTAGTTGAATAGATTAAACCCAAAGATCCAAACTTTAGGGCAAGAGCTAACTATATGACAAAAATTGTTAGGAAAATTGGCAAGTAGTTTTGGAGAATGTAGGTACTGACCAACATGTCACACCACATATTAAGGTAAGGCCAAAATGGGTATATTATTGTGTGTTCAATAAATTTTAATTGCAATGTAATCAAAATTATACATTTTACATCCTTAATACTCTCTATTCATTCATTATTCAAGATCTGATAGATAAAATTGTTCAACTCATCTAATTGTCAGAAATTGTCACAACCTAGAGCAACCACCACCCTGAGCATATAGCTGTTATCAGTTATCAGTTAGTTGTTATCAATAATTAGTTATCAGTTAGATAAAGTCGGAATCATCCATCAGCAAAAAGGTTACAACTCCCTGAAGGCTCAAATAATGTTAAGAAATTTTTATTTTAGCAATAAAGTATTTTTAATTAAGGCATGTCCTTTTTTAGACATTGATACATTATAGTGTAAACTGTGTTGCACAATGGATAGTGTGCTGGACCTGGAAACACCAAGACTCATCTTACTGAATTCACATTTGATCCCATACTCTAGCCGTATCATCCTGGACAAATCATTTAACCCTGTTTGCTTCATTTTCCTCATCTATAAATTCTTCCTCACCAGCTGGAGAAAAAAAATATGGTAAACCATCTTGGTAAATTTGTGATGAAAACCCCAAATGGGATGAGAAAAAGTCAGACATGACTGAAAATATCTGGACAATAATGAACTACAGTTTTTATATGTACTGGGAAACCACAAAATTCATGTGACTTGCTTTATTTTCATATTTGCTGCAATTGAACCCAGAATATCTTTGAGGTGTGCATGTACACAGTAACATCAATATTGTATCATGATCATCTGTGAATGACTTAGCTATTCTCAGTAGTACAATGATCCCAGACAATTCTGTAGAACTTATGATGAAAAATGTTATCCACCTGTAGAAAAAGTTCTGATGGAGTCTGAATTCCAATCAAAACATTTTTACACATAAACACACATATGTGTACACACACACACATACACACACACATATATATATAAAATCTGTAGTCTCATTTGCAACATATATAATCTGTATTTTCATTTGCAACATAGCTAATACAGAAAAGTTTTACATGAATGCACATAAATAAACTCTCTCTGCATAAATATATATATGTATGTGTGTGCATATATATATATGTGTGTATATATATATATACTATATCCTTCTCAAGGAGCAGAGAGGACATGGGGAGGGAATTTGGAACTCAATTTTTTATTAATGAGTTAAAATTTTTTATAGGTAATTGGGAAAGCAATCAAATAAACAAAAAATGAAAAATGATAAGAGCATAAAAAGTGATATAATGTAAAGTTCTATCTAAAATCCAAAGAGGAAATGGTCATTACTAACAGGAGGATCAAGGTATGTTTCTTGGAACAGGTGATATTTCAATTGTACTCTATAAGATGTGTAGGATAGAAAGCCTGCCTCTGAAATAGAAAAATTTGGGTTCAAGTTCTACTTTGGACAGGTAATAATAACTAACATTTCTATAATTATATAATGCTTCCTTTGTGCCAGGCACTGAGCTAAACACAGTAAAATTATTTTCTCATTTGATCCTCATAAGAACCCTGGAAGGTAGATGCTGTTAATATGCCCATTTTACAGTTGAAGAAACTGAGGCAAACAGAGGTTAGGTGACTTGCCCAGTGTTTTACAGCTAGTAAGTGTGCGAGGCTGCATTTGAACTTAGCTCTTCCTAACTACAAAACCAGTGCTCTATTCACTGTACTGTCTACCTGACTTTATCTCTGGTCAGGTCATTTAAACTCTATACCACAGGCAACTCAAAATAAACAAAACAAAACAAACAAACAACAAGGAGAGAAGCCTCGATAAGTTGCAGATCAAGTCACAAGCTGCATGGTTAGAGAGAATTGATCTTTTTTTTTTTTCAATTTTTCCCACTTCAATGAAATCATAGGTCTAGTTTAAAATCTTCCTCTTGGAAATAAGAAAAAAAAAGGTTATTGATTATATATAAAATAACATCATTAGATGATGATTTGTCCAGATAAAAGCTAGGTAATGACAAGCAGCTACTGACTACCCTTCCACTGCAGTCCATGCCATGATTCCTGATAAGGAAATCTAATTGATAAATTTGTTGAAGAATAAACAATTTAAATGAAGGGGGAAAAGTCAGTGAAATTTATATGTATATATATATATGTTGGTATCTCAAAGGTATTCATTCTATGAACAGATTTCTCTTGTTATACAACTTATTTCCTAATATTACATATTTCAAAAGCTTCATTAACTCATTCAAGTTCATAGAATGCTATTTTAGTTCACTGGAACATTAAGTTGCTCAACAATTTTTTAGTGACCTGATACAGTTACCATAGACTATTAGCAGGATCCTTAGTTGTCTTGTTTAAAGGAGCTATGTTTGCTTTGTGATATACAGCACTTATTCTCATCGCCACATCTCAGGTAACACAGAAAGCAATTAAAGCAAAGCTATTACCTAATCATTGAGGATCACAAAGTTGTAAAGTTCTCTCAAGGCTATCCACTCCATGTTCTACCTGAATGGGCCCTCATAGACAGCACCCTGTCAAATTTCCACATTCATTTGATTAGTAAGAGTGGTAACTAGAAATTTGTTAAAGAAATTTAAAGTAGGAAAGGAACCTCAGAAATAAACTTCTCTAACTCCTTATTTTCCAGATTGGGGAAAAAAAAAACCTAAGACAAGACAAGGAAAATATGATCATACAGCAAAGTAATGGAGGAGCCAAGCACAGGACCAAGTTCTCTGGTCCATAGTTAATGTACCAGCATGATGTAGGCTCTAATCATTTCACACATGAATTGCTGCAATATCTTGCTAGTTGGTCTCCTTGTTTTAAGGTCTCTCCCTACTCTAGTCCTATCCTTTACTGAATGTCACCTCCAGTATAAAATATAAAAACCTTTGTTTGGCTTTCAAAACACTTTATAACCTGACCCCCTCCTACTTTTACAGTCTTTTTAGATCTTCTGTCCTTCTCTGCTACCTCACCGTACCTCCAACTGCCCTTAACCATATGCACTTCAATCCACTGACATTCACATCCTTGTAGTTCTTAACATAAGACACTTCTCCATACTTTAGAGATTTTGCTCTGACTGTCCCCCATGCTTGACATTTTATTACTTCTGCACCTCTCACTCCTACCTCCCCTGTCTTCATTCAAGTTCCAGATAATAGATCATCTTCTAAAAGAAGCCAGTTAGGGCCTACTCTCATCTCTGTAAGATTAATCTCCAATTTTTCCTATATGCTGTATATCTCATTCATACGTAGCTATTTCATTTTCTCTTATATTGTGCTTTGAACTCCTGAGAAGCAGGGACTATTTTTTGCCTTTCTTTTTTTATCTTCAATCTTTAACACATTAACTGGCACAAAGCAGATAATTAATAAAAGCTTGACTAAATGACAAAACCTTTTTCCTAGATACTAGTTTGTCAACCAAGTTGCCTGAATGTGACAGCTTCCATTGTGGATAAAAACAAATTTAAATTCATCTCAAAGAAAATCGTCATCATCCTCATCCTCATCATCATCATCCTCATCATTGTCGTCATCATCATCTCTGGATAAATAAGTAGTTAAAAAAATTATTATTTTCCTAAAAGACAGCTGAGTTTGCCAGGCTCTTGTCAGCATCTTTTTTTCTGTTTAATGTATTTTATTTTTTTCTAATTACATGAAAAGATAGTTTTCAATGTTCATTTTTGTAAAATTTTGAGTTCCAAATTTTTCTTCCTGCCTTCCTTCTCTCCCTTTCCCCCTTCCCAAGACAGCAAACAATATGAATAGGTCACATATGTACAATGTTAAACATATTTTCATATTAGTCATGTTATGAAAGAAAAATCAGAACAAAAGGGAAAAACCATAAGAAAAAAAAGGAACAAAAAAGTGAAAATAATATACTGCCATCTCCATTCAGACTTCATAGTTCCTTCTCTGGATGTGGTTAACATTTTTCATCATAAGTCTTTTGGAATTGTGTTGGATCATTTTATTGCTGAGAAGAGTTAATTACATCATAGCTGATCATGGCAAAATGTTGTTGTTACATACAATATTTCCTGGCTGTGCTTACTTCATTCAGTATCAATTCATGTAAATCTTTCCAGGTTTTCTGAAATCTACCTGCTCATCATTTCTTATATAACAATAGTATTCCATTACATTCATGTACCACAACTTGTTCAACCTTTCCCCAATTGATGGGCATCCCCTCAATTTCTAATTCTTTATCACCACAGAAAGAGCTGCTATAAACAGTTTTGTGAATGTAGGTCCTTTTCCCTTTTGTTTGATCTCTTTGGGATATAGACATAGTAGTGGTATTATGGACCAAAGGATTTCCAGAGTTTGATTGCCCTTTGGACATAATTCCAAATTTTTCTCCAGAATGGTTGAATCAGTTCACAACTCTGCAAACAAAGAATTCTTATTCCAATTTCCCTACATCTTCTCCAACATTTATCATTTTCCTTTTCTGTCATATTAGCCAATCTGATAGGTGTGAGGTGTACCTCAGAGTTGTTTTAATTTGCTTTTTTCTAATCAGTAGTGATTTAGAGAATTTTTATATGATTATAGATAACTTCAATTTCCTCATCTGAAATGTACCTGTTCATATACTTTGACCCATTTATCAACTGGGGAATGACTTGTATTCTTATAAATTTGAGTCAGTTCTCTATATATTTGAGACATGAGGCCTTTATCAGAGACCTTGGCTATAAGAATTGTTTCCTGACTTTCTGATTTCCTTCTAATCTTGGTAGCATTGGTTTTGTTTGTGCAAAACTCTTTTTAATTTAATGTGATTAAAATTATCCATTTTTGCATCTCATAGTGTTCTCTATCTCTTGTTTGATCATAAATTCTTCCCTTCTCCATAGATCTAACAGGTAAACTACTTCTTGCTCTCCTAATTTGCTTTTGATGTTATCCCATATGTCTACTTATAAAACTGTTTCAACCTTATCTTGGTATTGGGTGTGAGATGATGGTCTATGTCTAATTTTTGCCATAGTATTTTCCAGTTTTCCCAGTACTTTTTGTCATATAGTGAGTTCTTATTCCAGAAGTTGGAGTCTTTGGGTTTCTCAAACAGTAGATTACTGTAGTCATTTAATTGTGTCTTGTTTACCAAATCTATTCCACTGATCCACCACTCTTTTTCTTACCCAGTACCAAATAGTTTTGATGATTGCACTTTATAATATAATTTTAGATCTGGTACAGCTAGGCCTCCTTCCTTTAGATTTTTCCCCATTAAATCCCTTAATATTCTTGACCTTTTGTTCTTCCAAATACTTTTAGTTATTTTTCTAGCTCTATAAAATAATTTTGCTTGGTAGTTTGATTGGTATGACACTGAATAAGTAAATTAATTTAGGTAAAATTGTCATTTTTATTGTATTAACTCAGCCTACTCATGAACATTTGATATTTTTTTTCCAATTGTTTAGGTCTGACTTAATTTGTGTGAAAAGTGTTTTGTTACTGTATTCATATAGTTCCTGGGTTTGTCTTGGCAGATAGACTACCAGATATTTTGTATTGTCTGAAGTTATTTTAAATGGAATTTCTCTTTTTATCTCTTGCTGCTAGTCTTTGCTGGTAATATATAGGAAGGGTAAGGATTTATGTGGGTATATTTTATGTCCTTCAATGTTGCTAAAGTTGTGGTTTCAAGTAGTTTTTTTTTTAGTTTATTCTCTAGGTTTCTCTAAGTATACTGTCATATTATTTGCAAAGAGTGATTAGTTTTGCTTCTTCACTACCTATCCTAATTCCCTCAATTAGATTTTTTTCCCTCTTATTGCTAAAGTTTACACTTCTAGTAAAATCTTGAATAATAATGGTGGTAATGGGCATCCTTGTTGCATCCCTGATCTTACTGGGAAACCTTCTAGCTTATACCCATTACACATAATGCTTACTGATGGTTTTAGATAGATACTGCTTATCATTTTAAGGAAAACTCCATTTATTTCTATGTTCTTTACTGTTTTTCATAGGAATAGAGGGCTGTAGTTTATCAAAAGCTTTTTCTTCACTTATTAGGATGGTCATATGATTGCTGTTAGTTTTGTTATTTATATAGCAAATTATGCTGATATTTTTCCTAATGTTGAACCAACCCTTAATTCCTGGTATAAATCCCATCTGGCCATAGATTTTTATCCTTGGGATAAATTACGATAATCTCTGCTAATCTTTTGTTTAAAATTCTTGCATCAATATTCATTAGGGAAATTGATCTAAAATTTTGGCTCTTCCTGGTTTAGGTATCAGCACCATATTTGTGTGATAAAAGGAATTATATATATAATTTATATTATATTTTTATAAGTTTTTTTAAGGTTTGGTAGAATTCACTTATAAATCCATCTTGCCCTGGAGAATTTTTTCTTAGGGATTTTACTGATGGTGTATTCAATTTCTTTTTCTAAAATGGGATTATTTAAGTATTTTATTTCCTCTTCTGTAAATGTGGATAATTTATATTTTTGTAAATATTCATCCATTTCATTTAAATTGTCATATTTCTTGGCATATTGTGGGGCAAAATAGCATCTAATTATTGTTTTAATTTCCTCATCATTGGTGGTGAATTCACCATTTTTATTTTTGATACTGGTAATTTTCTTTTCTTTTTTTTAATCAAAGTAACTAAAGATTTATCTATTTTTTTCATAAAATCAGGTCTTAGTTTTATTTATTGGTTCAATAGTTTTCTTACTTTCAATTTTATTAATCTTATCTTTGATTTTCAGAATTTCTAATTTGGTATTTAATTGGGGATTTTTAATTTGTTCTTTTTCTACTTTTTTTTAGTTGCATATTCCTCTTTCTCTATAGAGACATAAAATTTCCTGTAAGGACTGCTTTGGCTGCATCCTTTAAATTTTGATATGTTGTCTTTTTAACGTCATTCTCTTTGATGAAATTATTGATTATTTCTTTGATTTATTGTTTCACCCACTCATTCTTTGGGATTAGATTAATTAGTTTCCAAATCATTTTTAGCCTATCTATCTTTCCATGGCCCTTTACTAAACATTATTTTTATTGCATCATGATCTGAAATGGGTGCATTTAACGTTTCTGCCTTTCTGCATTGGATTGTGAGGTTTTTATGCCCATAGTCAATTTTTAGGTACTTGCCATGTGTCACTGAGAAAAAGGTACATTCCTTTCTATACTCATTATACTTTCTATACTCATTCAGTTTTCTCCAGAGGTCTATCATATCTAACTTTTTCTAAAAGTCTATTAACCTTCTTAACTTCTTTCTTATTTATCTTGTGATTATATTTATCTAGTTCTGAAAGGGGGAGGTTGAAGTCCCCCACTAGTGTTGTTTTCCTGTCTATTTCTTCCTGTAACTTGCTTAATATATTTTCTAATAATTGGGATGCTATATCACTTGGCACATATATGTTTAGTATTGCTATTACTTCATTATTTATGGTACCTTTCAGGAAGGTACAGTTTCTTTCTTTATCCTTTTAATTAGACTTGTTTTATTTGTCTAGATCAGGATTGCTATCCCTGGTTTTTTGTTTGTTTGTTTGTTTTGTTTCATTTTGTTTTTATTCAGCTGAAGCATACTATATTCTGCTCTAGCCTTTTTACCATTACTCTGTGTGTATCTCTCTGCTTCAGGTGTGTTTCTTATAAACAACCCATTATAGATTCTGATTTTTAATCCACTATGCCTTCTGCTTCCATTTTACAGGAAATTTCATCCCAATCACATTTGCTGTTATCATTACTAACTGTTTAATCCTCCATCCTATTTATAATCTTGTCTCTCCTCTAACCTTATCCTTCCTCACCAGAGTTTTCCTTCTGACCACCATCTCCATCAATTTGTCTTCTCTAAGTTTCCCTCTTTTATTTCTTCTTTACCCTCCTACTTCTGCCTTCCCTTTGATTAGCCTCACTATTTCACTTTTCTTTTCCCTTTCCAGGTCAGTTGTTTCTTCCAATGAAGTATTTTATATTTTCTTCCATTCTGTTTCATTCTTTTGATTTTGTTTGACTTATTCTTGATGTCTCATAGAGTCATTAGCTTCCACTTGCCTAATTCTAATTTTTTTAGTAAAATAATTTTTAGTTTTCAACATTCACCTCCATAAGCTTTTGAGTTTTAAATTTTCTTCTCCTCCCTCCCACTCCCCTCTCTAAGATGGTGTGCAATCTAATATTGGCTCTACATATACATTCCTATAAAACATATTTTCACATTAGTCATGTTATAAAGAAGAATTAGAACCAATAGGAGGAACTACAAGAAAGAAGAAACAAAACAAAACAGAAGAAAAAAAAGAGCAAATAGTATGCTTCAATCTGAATTCAAACTCCATAATTCTTTCTTTGGATGTGGATAGCATTTTATATCATGAGACCTTTGGAGATATCTTAGATCCTTGCATTGCTGAGAAGGGCTAAGTCTATCAAAATTAGTCATGGCACAATGTGGCTGTTACTGTGTACAATGTTCTCCTGGTTCTGCTCACCTCACTCAGCATCAGTCCATACAAATCTTTCCAGGTTTTTCTGAAGTCAGCTTGCTCATCATTTCTCATAGCAAAATAATATTCCATTACATTCATATACCACAACTTGTTCAGCTATTCCCCAATTGATGAGCTTCCCCTCAATTTCCAATTCTTTGCCACCACATGTAGAGCTGCTATAAATATTTTTGTACATGTAGGTCCTTTTTTCATTTGTATGATCTCTCTGGGACACAGCCCTAGAAGTGCTATTGCTGGGTCAAAGGGCATGCACATTTTTATAGCCCTTTGGGCATAGTTCTAAATTGTTCTCCAAAATGGTTGAATCAATTCAGAACTCTATCAACACCAATTCTTATTTTTAAAGAATTATTTTCTTCAGTTAGTTTTGTTCCTCCTTTTTCTATTTGAACAATTCTACTTTTAAAGGAGTTGTTGTCTTTAGTGTTTTTTTTTTCTATTTGACCAATTCTGGTTTATTAAGGAGTTTTTTTTTTCTTCTTCAGTCATTTTTGTGCTTCCTTTTCCAAGCTGTTGAATTGTTTTTCATTATTCTCCTTCATAACTCTCATTTATTTTCCTAATTTGTTTTCTACTTCTCTTACTAGATTTTTAAGATCCTTTTTGAGCTCTTTCAAGGGGATTTTTTGGTCTTGAGACCAATTCATATTCCTCTTTGATGCTTCTCATGCAGGCAGTGTGACATTGTTGTCCTCTTCTGAGTATGTGTTTTGATCTTCCCTGTAGCTATAACAGCTTTCTATGATTAGAACTTCTATGATTAGAACTCTCTTCTGTTTCTTATTCATTTTTTTCAACCTATTTCATGATTTTTTTTAAAGTTGTGCACTGCTTCTGGGGCCTCGGGGCATTATACCAAACTTCTTATTCTGGGTTGCTGGGATCTGGTCATTTGCTTTCCACATTGGGGTCTCAGATGCTTGCAGTTTGCCTACTGCACTTGGGGCAAGGTGGCCTAGTCCCACCAATTGTGCTGGGGTTACAGGAGCTTGCAATTTGCCTTTTGCACTGATGCTGGAGGTCTCACTGCTGTCCTGCTCTTCCAGGACCAAGGGACCTTGGCTGCTGATCTGTGTTGTGGCTAAGAGCCTCCTGCTGGCTTGCCCAGACACTGTCTGCACTGGGCTGTGCTGCCCATTTACCAAAGAGAGACAAACTTTCCCTGAAGTCCTTCTGATTTATCTTAGGCTGGAAAATTATTTCACTCTGTCTTTTTGTGGATTTGGTTGCTCTAATATCTGCTTACAGGCTTGATTAACATTGTTTCCATGGGAAACTGAGGAGACCTCAGGCAATTTTTTAGCTTCTCTCTGCCATCTTGACTCTGCCTCATCTTCCCAGGCAGCTTCTTTCTGTTAGCACTTAACCCGTTTAAATTGATTTCTTCCTGATGAAGACATTGGGTTAACTGACCACATGTCAATTTACACATTTAATATGCTTTTGATTTCTTCTTTAATACATGTGATGCTTTAAAATATAACCAAGGGGGAGAAAGAGAGAGAGAGAGAAGGGAGATAAGATGAGGGGAGAAGGAGACAGAGACAGAGAGTTGATAGAGACATCTCGGTGTAGTAATGAAGATACTGAAGGTAGTGAAGTTAAAATGACAAAAGATGTTTCTACAAATAAATTGCCATTTGTCCAGAATATGGTAGAATAAATTGTTGCATTATACATAGAAGTCGCTAAGTTTTCTTGATTCTAAGGCTTAATGATTTATTAATTTGCTTTGATTATAGGGTGCCACACAATTGGGAATTTCCACATTGGCTAAGTTCCCTGTGATGCTTTTGGGTTTACTGATTTCAATTGGTCATTGGAAAAACGTTCATAGAAAGAAAAAAAATGTAGGGATAAGAGTGGAGAGGAGCTTTAATATAATGTTACCAGTGTTCCTGTCAGGACTAGATCTTGCACTATAAAGGTATCATTTTCCTCCAACCTACTGGTTATTCTCTGTTGTCTTGAGCTGGAGCATGGCTGTTTCAAGGTGCCTCCTTTGTTATTGTAAGAAAATATTATTTTGTATTTATTATATGAACATTATTATTAAAAAGAATATACCTAGCATTTATATAGAACTTACTGTGTGCCGGGGCACTGTACTAAGTGTTTTATAATTATTATCATCACATTTTATCCTCATGACAACTGTGAGGTAAGTGCTATTATTGTCCACATTTTACAGATGAGGAAATTAAGGCAAACAGCACTTAAGTTATTTGACCATAGCCACACTGCTAGTAAGAGTCTGAGGCAAGACTTTAACTCATGCCCTTCTAAATTCAGGCCTAGTGATTTTTCCACTGTGTCCCCTAGTTGCCCTATAAGTTCGTAGCCTAGGCACTTTGGCATTTACCAAATTTGTCCACTCCTGTTGCTACCATCCTGTGTGACAGAAAAGAGGAAAGAAAGAGAAGGTAGAGTCAAACTTTATTACTTAGCTGGAAAATTAAAATGAATTGTCTCCTTCTATTCAGCCCTTTGTACACTTATCTAAGACATGGAATATAAAGGATCTCATTATTCTTTTATTTATTAGATTTTTTTGATCCTAAAAATACTTTATAATATCATTGAAACCAAATGGATGGTGAATAGCCTTTGAGAAGCAAGTAAATTTAAATGAGAGATGGCTTATCCATATACATATTTCTCTGGGTAATGTGATTTATGACCTATCAATGTGAAAATGTTTCATAAACAGTAATTATCATGATTAATTTTGTTTGATATATACATAATATAGTTAACTTTGTTATTGTACATAATTACAAGTTAGTTATCAGAATTTATATGAACATTTTTAGATTAAAATGATTTTACCGTAGAGTTTAACAATAAATATATTTATTACTCAAAGTATTTTATATGGTGTTTACTACTTCTTGAAAGAAAAATTTTTCAAGAAACTAACAACCTACATTAAATTTTTAAACTTTTATAAATAACATTTTAAGCACTATTTTATAAGAATGAGTTACTCAGGTCTTATAGTGTTCCTGATAGTTATCATGAAATTGAGATTTTTAGGTGTTCTAATTCTCCTTGAAAGTAAGATAATGGAACTTAGTTAAAGCACTCATTTAAAACTTTCTCAGCTTTTGACCAATGTGACAAAGAAGATAACTTTTGATCACACATGCAAGTTTAAAATTGATTTCACATTGGTCAATTGTAACAAAAATTTGAATAACTTTTTCTTCCAATTTTTCAATATGGTGGTTTGAAAGAATTGCAACCAATATCATGATTGAAAATTGAGCTATCCCTCCCCCTGATCCACAAATGGATTTCTCTCAGACTCATAAGGAGAATGAAAGACTAGCAGATTAGAAACTCTCTGTTCCTTCTACTCTGAAACACAACAAAGTTTACTCATACCCAGTTAATGACAGATTTTCCCTATGTGCCATAAGTACCTAGGAGAATTGGCTTGCATTCAGAAGGCTACTTGTCCCATTGACACATTTCTCTACGTGAAGGTTGATGCTTATCTTTGACAAAGGTCTGAAGAGTATTATTGGCTCATATTGTAGAAGGTAATAAAGTAGATTTCCCTGCCATGACATTCGCCCACACCTATTTCTGTATCCCATGCTCTTTTCCTCTTTGAAGATGAAATTAATCTTATGTATGTATAATTAATATGCCACAAACACTTCAGTGAGAAATAATTTAATTTTAGTTAGCCAGAAATCAGTGACATTCATTTAAATGAAGTTCATTCAAAATAAATGAAGAACAAATAGCAAACAATAGCAAAGAATAAACAGTAGCAGTGATATTCCAGTAGTGTATTCAAAGCCAAATTGTCTTTGAACAATTTGGGAGACACTTGAAGATTTGTTCCTAGAACAAAAGTAGAAATAACATTGGCTATGGAGTCTGAGAAGATGGATTCATATCCTGACTCTGATACTTACTAACTAAGTGATCCTCGGGCAAGTCACTCCCTGCTTTGGCCTTGAGCTTCATCATTGTAAAAATGAAAGGGCAAGACTATTTTGCTTCTGAGTACCCTACAAGCTTTAGACTGGCAGTCCTATCTTCATCATTACTAACATGTCCATGGTGATTTAAAGCTTGCTAATTTCTTAGTATCCATTAGCTCATTTAGGGGGAACTTCAGATAGAGTAATAGATTTGGAGTCAGGAAGACCTGAGCTTGAATCATGCCTCAGACACTTGCCACCTGTGCAACACTGGTCAAGTCATTAATCTTCTCCCATCCTCAGTTTCCTCATCTGTAAAATGGATATAACACCTAATTCCTAGAGTTTCTATGAAGATCAAATGAGAAACTATGTGCAAAGCTCTTTGTAATATTCAAGTGCTAAATAAATTGTATAGTAACACTATTATCTTTTTAAATTAAATTTAAAATTTAAGAAAATTTTTAAAATAACTTAAAAATTAATTTAATCTCATAGTGGATTAGTGATTTTTTCATGATTGTATAACAACTAAGGGGTAAAGGTAGAATTTGAGCACAGGTCTTCTTGACACCACATCTAACTGTCTTGCAAGTGGCTAGCTACTGGTTCATAGCTCTTATATCTGGAAGGCATTAAAAAGAACAGGTGCTAAGTTGTCTGGGAGGATTTCATTAAAGTTTTGCTAATAAATAGTGTTAGTTGAATCACACGACATTTGAGGATCCTTCCAGCCTGATTGAAATAGAGGAAATCAGGCAGCCATTTAGCTTACACATGTTTCATGTTTCTATCCTTTAGTTTTCTAATCTTGCCTATATCTGGAAACAGTCACATCAAGGCATATGGAGGAAAAACTATAGAATTTAGTAGATGATAATGAAACATAAAATGCCTATTAGAGATTAGATAATGACTTCAATTTCCCCCTCTGAGGACAGGAGATCATCAGCCTTAAAACCAAACAAATGAAGACAAAGGCAGAGAGGGAATAAAAGGTAATTTAGAGGAAAATGCAGTAGCAACTGGGGAAATAAGGAAAGACTTTATGTAAAGATGGTATTTGAGCTCAGTCTTGAAGAAAATAGGGATTTCATGAAGTATGTTAAATTTGATAAGTTTGAGTGCATAACTGGAAGTCAATACTAAGGTACAGATATGTCAAAAGGAAGAGTGTCTGGTAGACACAGAAAGTAGGTCACTATGGCTGGATCACAGAATGTATGGAGAAAGATCATATATAAGGTAAGGAAAGAGTTAGGTTGTAAAGAATTTTTTTGAGTATGAACTCATCTCTTAATCATCATCATTTGGTGTTAGAGTTAATAGATATCCATGGGAATTTATTGTGTCAAGCAACTTTCATTCTACTAGAAGGAAAATGGACTTGAACTCTGATATTAGAACTAAAAAAAAAGTTTTTTTTATTCTATTATACTCAGACAGAATTTTATCCTCTGGGTCCCACAAAAATAATATCATCATTCAATATTAGATAATTAGAATCATTATAAAAAGGGTAACTAGGGAAGCAAGTGCAATGCAAGTTAAAAAAAAAAAGAAAGAAAATAAGGTTATTTTCAATAACCACTGGCCTCCTTCCCCCCAAAAATATTAATTTTATTCTCATGATTTGAAATCCTCATTAAGATGTGTTTCTTGGCTATGGTTTTCATTGCTGTGCTGAGAATAACAGAATTGAAAAACTGGAGAGAAATCAAGAGATTATTTGGTCTAGTCTTTTGTAAAATGTATATGGTAATCTTAAAATATTGAGATTAGCCAAAAGAAATGAAGAAATGTAAATATAGACCATTTTGAACATTTTCAGAGACAGAGATCTCATAACATCTTTAATAATTTAAATATTTTATCATACTGTTAACTCAACATATAATTAAAGTATATGTCTGTGTATATATACATATACTATGAACATATATGTAACAGGGATACATGTGTATGTGGATATACATGTATATATATATGCAACATGCATACATAAATACACTGACTTTCCTTCTTTTCTAATATGAAAGGTTTTTTTTAATTTTTAAAAAAATTTTTTCTCCTGACTGGTAATTTTATCTATAATAAGAAACTCCAAGAGAGAAAATCCTCTCTATCAATGTAGGATCTATGTTGGTGGCATATAAAATTAATGTATTATTTACATATATGTGTGTGTACATATACATATATGTATGTACATATATACACATCTAATACATATATAATATATGATATATATTTAAAATTAAATACAAATCACACAAATTAAGAAAACTTAAGAAAAAAAAACATGGCCATGTGCACAGCAGAACATGAGAGGATTCTAAATGTAAAGCAATAAAAATTTCCATTTCAAGAAAGCCTATATAATAAATACTACAGATTGTCTTCAGAGCTGTCCAACTTTTCTTTATTTCCTTGTAGGTTTTATTTTATTCTTTGCTGTGTACTTTTTGCTTTGTTCTTTTTTCCCTCTTTATCTCCCCCTAGCCCAAGAAGGTAAATGACATCTCCATAAAAATTGACCATGTATTAGGGCATAAAAACCTCACATTCAAATGTAGAAAGGCAGAAATATTAAATGCACCCTTTCAGAGATGTAGCCAAAACAGTACTTAGGGGAAATTTTATATTTCTAAATGCTTACTTGATTAAAATAGAGAAAGAGGAGATCAATTAATTAATCAAATTAAAAATCCCCAGCTATATATCAAATGAAAAATTCTGAAAATCAAAGTAGATATTAATAAAATTGAAAGTAGGAAAACTATAGAACTAATAAACTAAGAGCTGGTTTTATGAAAAACTAACAAAATAGATAAACTTTTGGTTAATTTGACTTTAAAAAATAAGAAGAAAACTAAATTACCAGTATCAAAAATGAAAAAGGTGAACTTATCATCAATGAAGATGAAATTAAAGCAATACTTAGGAACTTTATTGCTCAACTTTATGCCAAGAAATCTCACAATCTAAGTGAAATAGACGAATGTTTACAAAAACATAAATTGTACAGATTAACAGAAAAGGAAATAAAATACTTAAACCAATTTTAGAAAAAGAAATTGAACAAGCCATCAGTGAACTTCCTAAGAAAAATTTCCAGGGCCAGATGGATTTACAAGTGAATTCCATCAACCTTTTAAAGGAAAAAAAATACTTTCAATACCATGTAAACAGTTTGGAAAAATAGACAAAGAAGGAATCCTATCACATATATATATATATATATATATATATATATATATATATGTATGTATGTATATGTATACACACACACATATATATAGTATGTATGTATATATATACATATACATATACATATATATATATATATATTTATGACACAATATGGTGCTGATACCTAAACTAGGAAGAGTCAAAACAGGGAAAGAAAATTATAGACCAATTTTCCTAATGAATATTGATGCAAAAATTTTATATTATCAAAGAGATTATAGCAATTTATTGTGAGGATAATACACTATGACTGGGTGGGATTTATATCAAGTGAAGGGTTTTTTCCAATAGTAGGAAAACTATCAGCATAATTGATAACAACATAACAAAACTAACAGAAATCATATGATTGTCTCAATAGATGCAGAAAAAGGTTTTGACAAAATACAGCCCCCATTCCTATTAAAAGCAGTAGAGAATGTAGGAATAAAATGGAGTTTTCCTTAAAATGATAAGTAGTATCTATCTAAAACCATCAGCAAGAATTACATGTAATGGGAAAAAGCTAAAAGCTTTCTTAATAAGATCAGGAGTGAAACAAAGATTCTCATTATCACCACTATTATTCAAGATTGTACCAGAAATGTTAGCTTTAGTAATAAGAGAAGAAAAACTAAATGAAGGAATTAAAGTAGGCAATGAAGAAACAGAACTCTCTCTCTGTGCAGATGATATGGTGGTATACTTAGAGAATTCTAGAGAGTCAAATAAAAAACTACTTGAAACAATTAACTACTTTAGCAAAGTTGCAGGCTATCAAATAAACCAACACGAATCATCAACATTCCTATATATTACCAACAAAAACCAGCAGCAAGAGATAGAAAGATGAATTCCATTTAATTGGTAAATGATCAAAGGATATGAATAGGCAGTTTTCAGATGAAGAGATCAAAGCTATCTACTGTCATATAAAAAATACTCTAAATCACTATTGATTAGAGAAATGCAAATCAAAATAACTCTGAGGTACCACATCATACCTATCAGATTGGCTAACAAGAGAAAACAGGAAAATGATAAATATAGGAGAAGATGTGGGAAAATTGGAACAATAATACATTGCTGGTGAAGTGTGAATGAATACAACTTTTCTGGAGAGTAAATTGGAACTATACCCAAAGGCTATAAAACTGTGCACACCCTTTGACCCAGCAATACCACTTCTAGGTCTGTCTCCCAAAGAGATTAACAGAGGTAAAAGGATCCACACGTACAAAAATATTTATAGCAGTTCTTTCTGTGGTGGCAAAAAAATGGAAATTGAGGGGATGCTCATCAATTGGGGAATGGCTGAACAAGCTGTGGTATATGAATGTAATGGAATACTATCATTCTATAAGAAATGATGAGCAGGCAGATTTCAGAAAAAACCTGTAAAGATTTACATGAACTGATACTGAGTAAAGTAAGCAGAACCGGGAGAACATTGCACACAGTTATAGCAACACTGTGCAATGACTATGATAGATTTAGCTCTTTCTCAGCAAAGCAATGATCAAAGACAGTACCAAAAGACTCATGATGGAAAATGGTATCCACATCCAGAGAAAGAACTGTGGAATCTGAAGATAAATCGAAATATATTATTTCCCCCTTTTTTTCTTCTCATTTTTTCCCTCTTGTTCTAATTCTTCTTTCACTACATAATTATGACAGATATGTTTAATATGATTGTACATATATAACTTATATCAGCTTGCTTGTCATTGTGGGAAGGGGGGAAAGGAGGGAGAATATTTTGGAACTCCATATCTTATAAAAGTGAATGTTGAAAAGTAACTTCACTGTAATTGGAAAAAAATACTATTAAGTGGGAAAAAAATAAGGGCAGTGCCCACTCTCTGCCATAAGACTGGCTTTTTAAATGAATAAACCTTGGCAAACTCTGGAGGACAGGTGTGTTTTAATTAAATCCCTTCTGTATCTAATTGAGCACAGTATGCAATCTCTATGGCTTGGTTTTCACTCTTTCCATGGAGTTGAAATAATATTTTTGCAAAAGGTTAAGTAAAGAATTAGACTTTTCGTCTTTGGACCCAGAGGACAGAATTAAGACCTAGGGGGTTAAAGATACCGGAAGACATATTATGAATCAGTATACTGACTAATTTAATTTTTTAAAAAATGGGTTTCCAAGAATAAAATGGGCCAATCCAGAAAGTGGGTCATTTCTGCATTCTTGGACTTGTTTGCACAGAGCCCAGAGGACCCCTCCTTCAGTAGGAAGAGATTGATGCCATAGAATGTACTAGAAAATCTTTGAGGTTGCTGCTACCAAATGTTATAATCTATGATTCTGATTTGATAATAGATTATTTATTTTAAAATGAAGAAATAAAAGACAGCATGAGAAAATTTGAAATATAAAAGTAACTGTTCCTTAAAAGGAAAGACTAATGTGATAATATTCAGTTGTTGAGCTCTAGTTTTCATATGCAAATAATACCTGGTATTTAATAGTGAAACAATGTGACCTTTGATCATCTTGGTCAAGTTGAACTGCAAAAGATTTGCTTCATTCATGGTGATTGTCTTTGAGGGTCTTCTTTTTGGGAATACTTGACGTTGGATCAAGGATTTTCATGATTAAATTTTGTAGATGGTCAGCTATGAAGACTTGGGTCATCTATCTTTTTTGCCCTGTATGTCATCAGTAGAGATAAATAATTCCTATGAGTGCCATTGATGGATTTAAAATGGTTCTCTTATAACTAGAAAATGAAAACTCATTATAATTACAAGAAAAGGTCAGTGATTTGAATGTTGTCTTGTGTCTAGCAAAGAGTGGGAATGGGAAGAAAGTGAGTGATTAAACAGGGTATATAAATATGAGGAGTAGCAAGAGACGTATTTGATATATATTTTGATATAATGCAAAGGGCTCTGAATATGGAATCAAGAGACATGGGCTCAAGTAACCACTTCTTTTTTTTATCTCCTTGCTATGTACCCTCGAGCAAGTCACTTAAATCTTGCATATTTACCTTTTTCTTCTATATAGAAAGGTGTATTTGTAGTATCTTCCTAGTAACATTGTTGCAAGGGAGCAAATGAAATAATGCCTATAAAATCCTTTTTAACCTTATATTACAAAGTGATATTATTATTGCTGTGCTGAGGACTCAAAGAATTAGGAATAAAGCCACAGGGAATAGAACTGGTAAGAAAAAATAAAATAGTTCACATTTATGCAGTACTTTCTATTTTACAAAGCAAACTAATAGTAAAAATTTTATGATGCCAAGGCAGTTATAGGACTCCATGTTAGACAGGAAAGCAGCCATGAAATGAGATAGTGGTCAGGTTCTGCCTTGCAAAGATAATCCCCAGATGTTGACACGTTTTACTAGTTGGGTCAGCTGAAAGAGTCATCAGAATCCAGGGGCTCTTTTTGTAGGTCAAATGATATCACAAGTTGTTTCAGATTTTTAAAAGTGAGCGTTTCATTCTCTGGATATTAATCTACTTTGAACTAGATGACTTTTGCATGTTTGTTTTGTTTGTTTTTTCCTCCTTCTTGATATAGTGACATTTTAGACTGAAAATTTTTTAATGGTTTTTTTGTTTCAGAGATATGACCATATTTACATATTACCTAATATACACATATGAGAAATAGCATGGAACAACAGTAAGAATTCTAGATTTGGAGTTAGAAGAACTGAGATTAAAATTTGACTCTGATGCTTTATTCTAAAGAAGTACTGAAAAAGTCACTTCCCCTCTCTAGGCCTATTTCCTATAAAATCTATAAAATGAAGGAGTTAGAAAAGGCGAACTCATAGGGTCTTTCCAAATCTGATTTTTGTGTACAAATATGATATATAAATTTAAAATAATTTAGGTCCTATTTCTTATGTTTTATAAGTATGTCCATGAACCTTGAAGACAATCACTTCAAACTCTATTTAGGCCTCTATTTTGTAACCCTTCCAGGTTGGGTTACAGAAGTTACAAGATTTGACCAGGATCATAATGGTAGTTAGTATCAGAGTCAATATTTGAACCCAGGTTTTCTGACTCCACAGATTAATGCAGATTATAAATTCAGCACAACCCAGTATTATAAGAAAGTCTTAAAAGATGGTCTTTGTGATTTGTTAGATTCACTATCATGCGATACCAAACCTCTCCTAAATCCAGTAATCTGGTCTTAGATAAAAGGCACAAAATACCTCACAAATTATCTATTTTTACTATACCACATTGTCTCCCTTAGGCCCAGTTTATTCAGAAAGGAAATTGAGGCTCAAAAAAAAAAAAAGAAATATTTCTAGAATTACTGAATTTGAGAGATGGAAGGGATTTTAAAGTTTTGCTAGTTCAGCCCAGATAGGGATCATGCCTATATACCTTACAACTGGTTTCATTAAGCATTTGATTCAGGATATAAATAAGTTATATGGCCTGATCTCTCATTTTACCTATTGAGTAATCTATCTGTGGTTACTTGCTATTGAAATCCTACACATCTTATGAAGAAAAATTAGATTTCTTTCTAGTAAATTTTTCCTAATGTCCATAGGCCGGTGTAACCATTTTCTCCTGAGTGTATATTTATACCAAACATAGTTTTATTATGACATTTGTCACTTACCATTTTGGATTATTTTAAATTATATTTTCATCTATTTTCCCAAATACTTTATATAATATTGGAATTAATTGTTCTTTAAATGTTTGGTAGAATTCTCTTGTGAATCCATCTGGCCCTAGGGATTTTTTGTTCAATGTCTTTTTCTAAAATGAGGTTATTCAGGTATTCTATTTCCTCTTCTGCTAATCTGGGCAATCTGTATCTTTTTAAATATTCATTCTTTTTACTTAGATTGCCAGGTTTATTAGCATACAATTGGGCAAAACAGCTCTTAATTATTGCTTTAGTTTCCTATTCATTGGGGATGAATTCACCCTTTTCATTTTTGATACTAGTAATTTTTATTGCATCATGATCTGAAAAGGATCTATTTAATATTTCTGCCTTTCTGCATTGGATTGTGAGATTTTTATTCCCTAATATGTGGTTACTTTTTGTGTAGGGGGCATGTACTGCTAAGAAAAAAAAATATAATCCTTTCTCTGTCCATTCAATTTTCTCCAGAAGTCTATCATATCTATTTTTTTCTTAAAAACTTCTTTCTTATTTATTTTGTGATTATATTTATCTAGTTCTATTTTTCTATATCTATTTTTGCTTTTACTTTGTCTGAGATCATGATTTCCACCTGTTTTTTTTTTTTACTTCAGCTCAAGCATTATATATTCTCCTCTATATTCTGCTCCAGTCTTTTACCTTTACACTCTGTGTGCCTTTCTGCTTCACGTGTTTCTTATAAACAACATACTGTAGAATTCTAGTTTTTAATCCTTTCTGCTATCCACTTCTGTTTTAAGGGTGAGTTCATTCCATTAATATTGGTAGTTTAAACTACTAACTGTGTATTTCCCACCTTTCTATTTTTTCTCTGTTTATGTTTCTCTCTTTTTGCTCCATTATATATGTGTATTTATATATACATATATACTATTTATGTAAAGTGTTTTATAATTATATGAGTATGTATATATGTAAATGTATATAAGTTTATGTAAACATATATGCATATATATATATATTCAAGATTCTATTCACCTCCATAACTTTTTTCTTATTTATTTTGTGGTTAGAATTATCTAACTCTTAGAAGGAAATTTGAGGTCTCCCACTAGTATAGTGTTACTGTCTATTTCCTCTAGTAATTAATTTAGCTTTCCCTCTTTGAATCTTTTTTTTTGCTTCTGACCACTACCTCCTTTAAACTTTCTTCCCTTTTGCCACTCCCCTTACCTATCACCTATCCCATTAATTTCCTATTTTCTTGTTGGGTAAGTGGGTAAAATAGATTAAGCATTTGTGTTAGCGTGCATGAGCGTGTGCATGTGTGTGTGTGTGTGTGTGTGTGTGTGTGTGTGTGTGTGTGTGTATACTTCTCTGTTTGATCTAATTCAGATGAGAGTGAGGTTTAGGAATTGCTATACCCCATCCCATTTCCCCCTCCACTGTAAAAGCTCTGTTTTCAATGCCTCTTTCATGTGAGATAGTTTTCCTATTCTTTCTATCTCTTTACCTCTTTCTGGTGCATCCTTTTTTGTTAACCATCCATTTTTTTTAAATCAATTCTACATTCTTCATTTTTGCTCCCTCTGTCCATGTAAACTCCTTCTTACTGCCCTATTAATGATAACAACCTTAGGAGTTACATGTATTTCATATGTGAATGTAAACTGCTTAACATTATCTAGTTTTTTATGACTTCTCTTTCATTTTTAATTTTTATGCTTCTCCTGAAAGTTGTTTTTGAAAGTCAGTTTTTAAAATTGCATTTCTGCTTTTCTTTTCCCCATCAGAATTGCTTGAAAATCTTGTTTCATTATATAATATTTTTTTTCCTGAGGGATTATACTCATTTTTCCAGGGTAAATTATTCTTCATTATAATCTTAGCTCCTTTACCTTCTGGGATATAGTCCAAGTCCCTCTGCTCCTTTAACATGGTAGCTGCTAAATCCTATGTTATCATGACTGTGGCTTCATAGTATTTGAATGACCTCTTTTTGGATGCTTGAAATATTTTCTCTTTGACCTGGAAGCTCTTGAATTTGGCTACAATATTCCTAGGAATTTTCATTTGGGATGTGTTTCATGAGGTAATTGGTAAATTATTTCAATTTCTATTTTACTCCCTGCTTCTCCGATACTGGGGGCAGTTTCTCTTTATAATTTCTTGAAAGATGATGTCTAAGCTCTTTTTTTTTATCATGGCTGTCAGGTAGTCCAATAATTCTTAAATTATCTCTCCTTGATCTATTTTACAAGTCAGTTTTTGTTCCAATGTATTATTTCATGTTATCTTCTAAATTTTTCATTCTTTTGATTTAGTTTTATTATTTCTTGATGTCTCCTGGATTCATTAGCTTTCACTTGCCCAATTCTAATTTTTAATTTCTCTCTCTCTTTTTAAGCTAGGTAAGGGGGCTAAGTGACTTGCCCAGGGTCACACAGCTAGTGACTGTTATGTGTCTGAGGCCAGATTTGAACAGGTCCTCCAGACTCCAGGTCCGGTGATCTATCCACTACACTACTTAGCTGCACCTCCCCCATTCCAATTTTTAAGGAATCATTTTCATTAGTGAGTTTTTATACCTATTTTTGCATTTGGCCAATTCTGTTTTTTATGGTCTTATTTTATGCAATATATTACTGTACCTCTTTTGCCAAGATATTGTCTTCTCATAACTTTCTTGCATCACTCTCATTTTTTTTTCCAAAAAATTCTTCTACCATCTACCATTCTCATTTATTTTTTAAAAATCATTTTTATTTCTTTCAGAAATTTTTTTGGAGGTGTATTTGTGCAAAATTCACATTTTTTTTTCCTTCGAGGCTTTACTTGTAGCTCTTTTGACATCATTGTCTTTTTTTTTTTTAGTTCATTTCTTGATCTTCGTTTGTCATCATAGTAGCTTTGTATGGTTAAATCCTATTTTTTGTTATTTGCTCATTTTTGCAGTCCATTTATTGACTTTGAACTTTAGATTAAACAGGCTTTGTCCCTGAGGTAGCGTATGGGGGTACAGTTTCAAGCATCTTGTTGTTGTTTTTTTTTTCCCACTGCTCTTTTCAGAGCTAGTTCTGGGGGTTTGCTGGCACTTCCAATGTGGTGTGATCTGGGGAGAGGTATGGTCACTGCTCTCCTGGCTCTGTGCTTTGTTCTGATCCCTAATCAGAGAGGGATCCTGATCACTTTCAACCATAAGTGATACTGATCCTCAGGGAACCTACTCTCTGACCACCAAAAGTTATTGCTCCTCAAGAACCCACTCTTCTGTGACTGCAAAGGATATTTTTCCTCAGGGCCTCTGCTGGCTTGTGACTGAAAATGATCCTCTCTTATCTGTAAATGGGGCCTCCAAATTGGTACAGGAAATGGAGTTGCCAAACAACAGCCTGGTCTGTGCTCATGGTTTGAGAGTTCCTGAAGCTGCTGCTGCTGCTGCTGCTGCTGCTGCTGCTCCCAAGGACCCTGGCTTGCGTTACTTAAACATTGGTTCTGGGCCATTCCCCACCCCAGTGTCTCAGACTTTTCCTCCCAATTTCCTAATTTGTCTTGGGCTGGAAACATATCTCTGACCTTTTCTTGGCTCTGCTATTCCAAAATTCAGTTTGAGGCATTTTAAAGTTTCTTTGGAGGGGGCTGTTGGACAAGCTCAGCTGCTTCATCTACTCTCCTATTTTGGGTAGGCCCTCTGGAAATCCAAATTATTATTATTTTTTTTAATGAAATAAGCTCCAAATAGTCCCCACATCTTCACTCCCAATAGAACTGCTAAAGTGAGTAATTAAAAAATGTCAACTACTACAGAGTAGTTGTTTCTATTTAGCTCATGGGCAAAGTAGGTATTTAAATTGTTGACATTTAATGCACTTAAAGATTAGTCTTCTGAAAGTAATTTAAAAAAATGTTTTTGAAGGCTCAAGCTCTGGGCTATACCTACTCTGTTAGTCTTGTTGACTGTCTTCTTTTTTTCTTTCTTTCTCTATCTTTCTCCCCTTTTCCTTGTTTCTCTCATTGTTCTTTTTCTTTCTCTCTCCTCTTCCTTTTTCTTCCTCTCTTCATTCTTGACCTTACTTTTCTCTCTCCCTCCTTCTCTGTCTCTCTCTCTATGACTATAGGCAAGGAGTTTAAAGTTATCTTTTGCTTTCTAAAAAACAGAGGCAGGGAAGGGAAGGCAGGGTAGAATGGGGAGTCACTTTCTAACTGAATAGCTCCTAGAGACTGGCAATAGGCTTTGACCTTCAAGTACACTGCCCTGTTAATGAGCAATCTTCTTCTATTTAGTATCACAAATCCATTTAAGAGGGTGTCATGGCTAATAGATTAAATTATCCCTTAAGGCCAAAGGGCTGAAATATAGGATTATACTTGATGAAAGGAAGAAATAAATTGTTAAGAGGATATGATGGTAATAAGTCCTCCATCATAAATAACACAAGAAGTGTCATTTTATTGCTTATACTGAAATATTAATATCCATTTTTTCTTGAAAGGATGCCTGTACTCTCAACTAGCATGCTGCCTACAGCCTACATAATGCTAAAAGTATGACAATTCACTGGTCTTAATATTATGTAGTCACCTGAAATTCTTCTTGACACTGCAGGCCTTGACATGCATTGTTCTCAATATGAACTATATTGTAACTGGTTTTAGTGATGTTAAGAATAATAATTGTTATGACTCAAAAGTTTCAAAGGTACTGTGACATGAGGCCAGTCCTACAATTCTTAAAAAATAATATCTCACAAAAGAATCTTTTCCAAGAATTTTAGCTTGTTTATTGTATTTTTTGGAGTGGGGTGAGATATGTAATTTCATTCATCAAGAAAAATCCCAATTAGAAAATCCACACTGTCAAATCAGATCAGCATCTACTTTGAAATTTATAGTCTTGGAGCATATTTTTTGGGGCATTGAGAGGTAAACTTTCTTGATAAGAGTCACAAAGCCAGGATGTATTCAGAGTTAAATTTGAACCCAGGTCTACCTGACTCAAATCCATATGTTATTCATTGTTACTCTGCCTCTCAGTTTGAAGAGGCAGGGCATAAAGGACTGAAAAAAAGGAGGAAAGAAGTGAGAGAGAGACAAGGAGATAAATAAAAGCTGATTCTATTCGCTTCATAAAATATTTTGTAAGTACTCAGTATATGTCAAGGCACTGCTCTGAACAATGTAAAAACAATAATGAAGAAAAAAAAACTGCTCAAGAAGTTAATGTCTCTTGCAAATGAGGAATTAATAAACTAATCAGTTAACTACCTAGTTCTCCCTTACACCAAAGGGCATAAAGTCCAGAATTTCTGGCAGGCACTTGCTGTATGACTGAACAAATCATTTAAACTCTCTAAGTCCTAGTCTATAATTTATGGAGGAGTTGCTGATGTGCTAATGGTGATGGTGGTGATGATGTGTAAATGTAGGGGCAGTTTACACACTTATAAAATCATAGGTACAGACCCCCCCAAACCCCAAAATGTAAACCTTTGAAATATCCAAAAAAAGTTTCTATTCAAGCTGTGAGCTTATTGTTTTTATGTCACCCAAGCTGACTCAACTTTCCTAATAAGTACATGAATGCTTTGGCAAAGTTTTCTTGCTATATTCTCTGCCTTTTTGTATAGCCATCTCTCATCAACTACAAAGCATGTTCATGTTAACAATGACTCTCTACTGGTACAATTAGGTACCTGTTTCCTTGCCTTTTCTGTTGGCCATTGGAGACAGCTTGTTTGAGTAATTCATGCCTTTAAGAACTTTTCTCAATAATATGTTTTCTTTCTTTTTCATCACCTGACCTTACAGACACAGACACTGTGTAAAAAAATGGGATTCTGAAATGGCAAGAAATGCCCCAATGCTATAATAAATAGAACGATCACAGTCTCTATGTCCTTTATTCTCTTCTTTCAAGCAAATTCTTTTCTTTGCACCAAATAGAAATAGAATTGGGTAGCTATACAAGTCAAATATGCAAATAGCCATCTCAGAAAGGATTGATAAGTAAATATAAGATCTATAAAGGATCCCAGGTAGTCTTTCAAACTTGCTAAATAATAAATACTAGTTATTAAAATTTCTAAAATGTGTACAGACAGTAGACATTGAAATAGCCTGGAAGGGAAATATTTCTTTCTATTTACTTGCCTGAGAGACTGCAATGACTCAGAACCAATAAAAGAAGTGATATGCTTTTAAATTGTCTTAATACGTATTTACATTTTGGATTTATTATGTGATGTAAAAAATATTTTAATTATATTCAGTAATGTCTTTTTTTCTTTCCAACCATTCATTAAAGCATGCATTTACTCATGAAATCAATTAAAATTGGCCTCAAAGATATGTCTTTAACAAACAAATAAGAGCTAGGGCAAGTAAAAATGAGAATGAAGATCAAATCTGTCTCTGCTCATTTGGAATAGATATTGATTTTTTTTTCTTTATGAAGTGTGGTCATTTATGTCTTCAAGCAGAGTTTCAAAAGCTGCAGCTAATTCAATCACCACTACAGATTCAGTCAAACTTGAGAGGCAGGTGCTATTGTTATCCACATTTTATACATGGGGTACAGGGGCCATGGTCACAGTTCTAGAATGGAGGAGAGTATTGGTGATCACTCATAGAGCAGAGCACAGGCCAGGAGGGCAGTGACCACACATCTCTTTGAATCATGCCATCTTAGAAGAATTGAGGGCTTGCAGAACCTCAAAAAAAGCTCTGAAAAAAAGCATCTGTCAGCAATAAAAGTGTCTTTTGGAGAAGGGTGGGGGAAGATGAAGCTAGTGATGTCTTTTCTGCCTCTGTCGCAGCCACACACAACTATATCCCCTCACCACATGTGGTCCCTCTCTTCACCTGAGCGCCATATCCTTATGAGGGTGCTCTGTCCATAGGAATATAATTTTGAGTGCTTATAATTTGTAAGATATTTGGGGGTATGGGTGCTAGATTCTTTATTTTTAAGTGGAACAACTTACTTTTTGTCCTGTGCAGTTTTCATTTATGATTTTTTGAAATATAATTCTGAGAAAAAGGCTTTAAAAAAAATAATGGTTTTAAAGGGGTACAATGTTCTCTGGATCAGCCCACTCTGTTTCAAATGGAGCTACTTGGCTAAGCCTTTAAACTCAAATCACTCTGGCTTTCATTGAATGGCCAATAATACCCCCAGCCCAAGCCTCTATGGCTCATTGTTTAAGTTTAGATGGCTTAGAATGAGTGTAAATAACATTTATTTTGTGTACTGGTCAGAAACTTTGAAAGTCTTCCCCTCCCAGATTTATGTTTTATGATAGTAAATTAGGCCATTTTGTTTTCTTCTCAATTTTTACCTAGCCCTCAGTCATGGAATGGAGCTTTACTAATTTGGCAGTAGTAGTAGGCTAAACTTCTTTAGGTGGCAGATAGGTTTTTAGCAGCTCACTTTGAAGTAAAAGTATAATTAATGATTAAACTGTTTCTCAAAAATACATTTTTATCAGCACATAGTCCAGAAACTGCAATCAGCAAACACTTCTTTATGAAGTCATCTTCAGTAAAAGACTTTCCAGCAGCAGTAATTTCTTTAGAAACCTGAAAACTAACCTTAGTAGCCCCCTCATTTGTGTGTGTGTGTGTGTGTGTGTGTGTGTGTGTGTGTGTGTGTGTGTATGTGCATGCTAACAGCAATTGGGTTTAAGTGACTTGCCCAGAGTTACATAGCTAGTGGGTATTCTCTGTCTAAGGCCGCATTTGAACTCAGGTCCTCCTGATTCCAGGGCTGGTGGTCTATCTAATGGGGTATGGGCCCAAGCCAAGACCTTTGCACCTTGCCCTAAAAAGAATCTGGCTCCCATTTATCTACAAGCCTCAGAAAACTCTTAAACTTTTCTTACTCTGGTCTCAAATGGTTCTTTGTCTCCCTTTGAAAGCCTTAGCCCCACCTTTTGATCTTATTCAGATGCCTTTCAAACTCCTTCTTTCCAATTCCTCTTATTATCTATTCCCATTGTCTATTCAATCTCTTAGACGTTCCAATAGGAATTCTCACCTAGATCCTTTTCCCAGCCCCTTCTGTAGTCACCCAAAGTTACTTTAGTGTATATAAGATCCACCCTGGCCCCCATTTAAACTCTGAGCTTTTCTCATGAACGCTCATCCTTACGGGCATCACCTGGCCTGTATGATTTATCTCTAATAAACTTTTTCTCTGGCTGGAAGAAGATTTGGGTTGAATTCATTCAGGCAGGGCCAGCATGTCACGATCTCGGGGTTCCAGCACCCCTAAACCTCTAGACCTCATCATATCCACTGTGCCACCTAGCTACCCCAAGCCCTCTCACTTTCTGAGTTTACTTTCTTGAAAAGCTGTTGATCCTCACTGAGATTTTTTTTTGAACACTTTGGATGCTTTAATTTGTTTTTCGTTGGTGTCCCATTTGCTGCAGTCAGCATATTTTGATTTGAAGTGGCGATAAAGATTGCATTCCTTCGGAACAACTGTAATTTCTCAGCAAACAAGGCACAATATCTTGTCTCTAGTGTAAGTAAACAAGTATCTATTTGTCCAGTCCAGATTGAACATTCTATGTTCTGATTTGATCTTCCCCTTCTTTTTATCATTCATTTTATAAAGTCACCCCAAAAACTTTAATGTCAGAACCAAAACATCTCCACAGCAACTGCTCGCATACAAAAAGATACTAAACTGAGTGTCTGACTTTGGAGAAGGCACCAGACACCCATGTAACTTGGAGGGAGTCCACACAGTAAGGGAGGGAAGAAGCCCTGGCATTGCTGTTGCTCATAACAGTGGGCCTCAGCTACATTTGTGCATGGCCGAACTCAATTTGTCCCTGTTCAACACTGGCAACAACCAAAAACAAAGCAAAAAGATAAGACTCTGGCTTCTCTCATACTAGAGACAAACTGAAAATGTTTGGTTGCCACAGGTCATATGACAAACAGGAGACAGTACACCGTGGCAACCTACCCACCAAGTTACCTGATGGGCACAATACTGCTTAATGGAAGGGGGGGTTAAGTGGGGTATGTGCAAAGCACTCCTTACATCTTTACTTTCTTTCACATCCTCTACATTTTTTGTGGTCTGCCGGAAATTCTTTGGTGAGATGCAAGTGGCCCACAGGCCATATTTTCTGCAGGCCTGCCTTAGACAAACTGAGGCCTGGGAAAGACCTTAATTTCGAAAGGCCAAGGTCATTCACTGAATCCCAGTCCATTGCTAGTCATTTTGACTTTTATCTTGCTCCTGGATTTTGATGACTTTAGAGCATAGAGAGAGGCTGACAACTTAGTGTAGCTCTGCTTCACTTAAATTCAGTTCACAGGCCAGTCAAGACATTGTCCTTGTGATGTCATTGATCCTCTTTGAGAATGAAGGATAAACAACAGCAATCTGACCAGAGAGGAGCCCACTAATCTATAGAGCTGATTATTTTCTTCAGTGGTAAGTAATGGTAAAATTATGTTATGCTATTTTATATATTGGGGAAATAGTCTCAAAAGGATTTCTAGGTATTAGTAAAATACAGTCCTTTTTTAAATTAATTAATTTATTTTTGGTTTTCAATAATCACTTCCATAAGCTTTTGAGTTTTAAATTTTTTCCCTCTCCCTACCTCCCTCCCCAAAATAGCATGCAATCTGATATAGGCTCTGCATATACATTCCTATTAAACATAAAATACAATTCTTGTATACGCTTTGTTCATGGGATTTTTGCTTTTTAAGTGATTCTTGGAATTGGAAGGAATTTTATTCATATTGATGATAACAAAAAGAAAGGAAGTAGCATAATCAGCTATAATAATAATATTAATTCAGAACTTTGTAGAGTAGCACGCTAGGAGAGAGTGTGGTGACATGGGGGAAAATGCTGGAGGCATTTCGTCAATTCCAACATCCTCGTTAACTAGTTGTGTAAGCATTGTTCAGTCATCTAATCTCTTTGTGCCTCAGTTTCCCCATCTGTAAATTGGTAACAATAAGACCTACAGTAGCCTCATAGTTATTGTGAATATTAAATATAACATACAGAAATGTTTTATCACAATTAAAGAAGAGCATTTGCATTAACAAATGTCAATTATTATTCTTACAAAAAGCTTTCAGTTACATTGAAACACCCCCTAAAAACAGAAAAATGTCTTCCCATTCACATTTTGCTTATTAAGAAATTAAGAATCAGAAAGGTGATAATGTAAAGTTTGAAACAGAGTATGAATGAAATATTGTTATATATTTAGTGGAATGTAATGGGGAGAAAAGTTAAAATGTTCATTAGTTTAAGGATCTATCAAATGATAGAATCACTACAGGTATTCCCTCTATACCTTATTTGATTCTCTTGGTAAGTTATTGGGACAGAACAGCAATGAAAAATCATCAGCCAGTGATCATCTTTCTGGTGATTAACTTTTCTGAACTTATCCAGGATGGTCTTTAGAGTCAGATACTCTGTTTATGCTGGCTTGTTTTTTAAAGTTTTATTTATTTTGTTTTTACATCATATTTACTTCACATCCCTACTTGCCCATACCCTTCTCAACACCCCACACTTTCCCTATGAATCTTACCCTGTAACAAAGATATTAAGAAAGAAAAAAAAGTAAAACTCATGGATATATTGATCTCATGTAACATGTCTTCACCTTCCCAATGAAAGGAGGAAGGCACACATCCTCATTTCTTCTCCAAGTCAAAATTACTCATTGTAATTTTAGAAAATTCAGTTTTGTTTCATCATTCTTTCCATCTAAATTGCTGTAGTCATTCCTCATACTGTTTCTCTACACTACTTATTTATTCTAAATGCTTATACTCATTTTCCATACTTTTTTTCTGAAGTCCTTATCATCATTGTTTCCTATAACTAAATAATATTACATTATATGCATGAGTCACATTTTATTTAGAAATTTCCCAAATGGCAAGCAAGCAATTTATTTCAAGGTGTTTGCTGCAACAAAAAGTGTTATTAAAAATATTTTAGTTTGTGTATGCGTCTAACTATATGCACATACATATTTGTGATTTTACATATGTATCATATATAACTGATATAGGCATAGATATGATCTTTATTTCTGTCTTTGACCTTCTTGAGTAATAAACTGCCCCTGGGAGTCTCTAGGTCTTAGTGTATGGGCATTTTACTAATTTCTGCACATAACTGCAAATTGTGTTCCAGATTAGTCCAACTAAGACATAGCACCACTAAATGTTTTAATGTTCCTCTTTTTTGAAAGCTTCTCCAACATTGACAATTTCTGTCTTTTATCATTTTTAAGGTAAAACTTCACAATTATTTTGAAATGCATTGATTTTTTTTGCAGAAACTTTTCAAATTGTCATTAATAATTTACAATTTAAGAACTATTTGTTCATATTACTCTGATACTATAAGGCAATTATCTAATCTTAGATGTAATGGGTTTATCATTATTATTATTATTAAGTTATCATCATTATCATTATTATTATTTAGTAGTTGCAGTAACAAAAGTAACAAACTTTTTTTCTAGCAGTTTTTCTTAAAGTTAAGTCCTTTTTCTAAGCAATTTACATTTTATATATAATATATCAAAATTTGAGCCATTGAACTCTAGTTTTCTGATTGCCGGGTTCATTTTTAAACTCCTTTTCATCTTAACAGGAAAAGCCAGAGTTTTTATTTCACAATCAATATTGAAGCTTCAACTCCATGCCATGATGAAGTAAGAACTTTAATGAATATCTAAAAATGTTTTATAGTAAGATATTTTTATCTATCACATACACATATACATATAACACACATATGTACATACACATATGTATGATATAAATAATATAATATACACATATGCATATATATGTGTATACACATATCAGATATATGTATACACACACACATACATATATAATATGAATTTCTTTATTTCCAAAGAGTTCCTGGAAGAATTCCTAGTGATTTCCAGGACAGATTTAATACTTTTGTATGATATAGATTCCAGTAGGGCATCTAGGGATCAGCCAATTATTGTATCCAAAATGATGACATTGTCATGGGAGGTAGGTCCTTAACTATTCAAATTCTTACTATAGATATACTGAAATATACTGTTATATCCTTCAGTTAATCCTTCCAATTCACAATGGAAAAATAACAGGTCTCCAAATTTACTAAATTGCAGGGATTCTGAAATGATGTAAAATGTGTGGAATACTTTTTTTTAACTTTATGTAACAGGAAGCTATTCTTGTCAAGTGTTGGGTCTGAGGCCAGATTTACATTCAGGTCCTCCTGACTTCAGGACTGGTGCTGTATCCACTGTGCCACCTCGCTGCCCCCAGAATTCTCCTTTTCTAATGTAACATCTATGGATGTCTGGAAACTCGTGAGAGTCTACTGTAGAATCAGGATTTTAGTCCTCTGATGAATTATTATTGTGTTGAATTCTTATCAGAATAATGACCAGACAGGAGAAGAAGAAGAAGAAGAAGAAGAAGAAGAAGAAGAAGAAGAAGAAG
>NW_020954599.1:27423202-27441762 GCF_900497805.2 Vombatus ursinus
AGAAGAAGAAGAAGAAGAAGAAGAAGAAGAAGAAGAAGAAGAAGAAGAAGAAGAAGAAGAAGAAGAAGAAGATGAAACATGCTACCTGATAAAGAGATGAAAGACTTAGAATGTCTGTGTGTGTGGGGTGGGGGGGTGGAGTGGAGAATGTGGTGAGGACATGGCCAATGTGGAAATATGTTTTGTTGAACTATATACGTTTCTTTGGAATCCTGAATCAGTGCATGCCATCAAGAGGAGTCTGGATGATCCCATGTCAAAGATGTTATATGGAAGACTACTACTTATGGATTGGGCTAGAGGTGCCCTGAAGTTAGCTCTCCATCTGAAATTCTGTGAAATGAGGTCATAATCTCAAAGGGACAAGCTACCATTAGGAAACCCAGTTTTAAAAGAGTATTAAATTTCAGTTTATAAAATGGTGTATTATTTTCTCTTTTTTTCCTTCTAACTGAAAACTAAAAACACTGACTTTTTCTTCAGAAATAGTGTAGTTAAGCAATTTCTTTTATAATAACAGCTCCCATTATATATATATATATATATATATATAGTACAAATCATGCAAGTGGTAGGTTTTGAAGCAATGAAAATGAAACAAAAGAGCCTATTGTTCTGTTAATAAGAATGCTTGGTTCTATAACTATTAAAAGCCTCAAATTATATTTGAAGCTAAGAAGAACATTTATTTTAATTAGCTGATCTAAAAAGTTTTCTGCAGGAGGAAGCATATCTGGGAACATAGTACTGGAAGAGTATAAGTCTTTTATGCTAACTTTCTAAATTCAATTTCAAGCTATGGTCACTGCAAAATAATTAGTCATTATATATGAAACCAAACTCACACCCTTTGCAGATAATTCACTATTCCTGCTGGCTGCCTCCAAAACAAGACTGTACTACTCAGACTCAAGGCCTGGAAATTATAAATCGTACACGTATGATTCACTTCATTCCAGGTTCTGTTTTTCTCCAGAGACATATGACCTTCCACAATGCAGAAATTGTAAAAGGTGTAGGATTTGGCTGCCATTTTTTCTGGATCTCAGAAACTTTAAAAATGTCTTTTTTTTTAAACCAATTCTATCATAAATTATAAAGAGACAATAGATTTTTCAAATGTCTAAAAAATCCAGGACATGCATAAGCAAAAATCAAAACATACAAAAGTTAACCAAACAAAAAATGTGTATGTTTTTTGATTTAGTGGAAATTGTAATGTGTTTGGAGCTAGTAGTTCTGGGTTTGCATTCTGGCTCTATCACTTGCTAACTATGTGACTTTGATACAGTCATTTAATTTTTGGGGGTTTATTTTCTCATCTGTAAAAGAAGTGGCTAGAGCCAAGGTCCTCCAAGGTGTTCTTTTTTTCCTTTCTTTTGGAGATGGGAGGTAATCAGGGTTAAGTGACTTGCTCAGCCTTATACACCTAGTAAGTATCTGAGATTCAATTTGAACTCAGGTCCTGCCGACTCCTGGTGCTCCATTCACTGGTACACTAAGCTGCCCCTACTTTAAGGTTTCTTTAGGCTCTACATCTATGATCCTAGGTCTAAAGAATGACATGTAACATATGATAAAACTAGGAACTACACTGAGACATTAACAGAACCGATCTCAGGCCTCCTTTTTCACCTTTTGAAGCATTTACAGGGAGGGCGGGAGGGGAAATGCACTAGAATTTCACAAGGTATGAAAATGTGACTTCACTCACCTAACAAAGAAGTACTCATATTAGAGCAGTGCTGACCCATCCAGGTATCTAAGTTATTTAGGTAGTCCTAGTGCTAATTCAAAAATGAACAGTGGAGTTCATTATAAACAATTTCTCCAGTCATCATCGTTCAGCATATCTTAACTGCATCTGTCAAAGTAATTCTATAGTTGTTAAATCCACAGGAAAGGCAAGTCAGGCAGACTGTTAAATCAATTTGAATGTTGAGTCACTGGATGGTTCTAGCTAGATTATTAGATTCCCTGGCATTTTCCTGGTACTGACATTGTCTGAAACACTCCAGGTGAAAGGCAGGATGCCAGGTGAGCATTTAGAAAATTTATTGGCCTTAAATATGGCCATCTACCTATTAGGATCTGTTGCAAGTAGCCGTCCTCATTCGGAGAAGCAAGAAAATAAAGACATTTTCTTTCAGAATGCAGTGTTTTACCATTAAAGTACTTTTGGGGGAAAAATGACCTCTCTTTTAGAGCCAAATCTAATGAAAAATAAAAAATCCTTTTTTTCATCTCTCTTATTTGGCATCAGTGCTAAAAAAACAATCTTATTTGCTGATTGTTTATAATCCCTTCTTATTCTGGTTACTCTTCCTTGATGTATGGGAAATGTTAGGAGAAAATGTGTTTTACTTTGCAAAGTTCCTGGAATGTGTGATGTAGGCATCTTTTGCTCTATTTTCTTAAAAAAAAAATTCAAACTAAAGCTCCTAAAAATAGGAAGCTCACAGTTCAGCCTTTCAAATTTTCAAAATCACTGTAGATAGTCATACCTTTAGACAACTGAATAATCACCCAAATAAGAGCTATTTTCATATAATATTTAATAAATACATTTCTGATGTAACTAGTCTTTTTATATGTGTTGCTGCATATGTGTTGCTGACCAGGATAACTGGAAGGAGCAGAGATTGTCACCTTTCCCTCTTCTGTTCCTTCTCCAGGCAGAAGCCAAGTTTCCCTTTAGACCCTGTTCTTACATTTTACATTACTGATTGCTTCAACTGTCACTTAGAGATTTAATTTCTTTGTTTAATGTGTTTGCTTATGCTACTTAAGAATCTATTTATGAAAAATGGCTGAACTGAACATTCTCTTTAGATGGAGTTTCTAAGAAAGCCATCCAAGAAGACGGAGAAGCTCTGGGGGTGGAGGATAGTTCCAAAGAAGATTGAGAAAAGGACATTGAATTTGGCCATCCTATTTTTTATTATTACTATTACCATTATAATGGTGATTATGATGTTGTCTTCTCCAGGAGAATGGAAGAATAGAGTCTTTTGCATTTCACCACTGCCTTACTAAATAGCACATAATAAATATTTAATGCAGGCTTTTCAAATTTATATTTTTAAGGGGCAGCTAGGTGGCACAGTGGATAGAGCAACAGCCCTGAAGTTAGGAGGGCCTGAGTTCAAATCTGGCCTCAGACCAAACACTTGACACTTACTAGCTGTGTGACCCTGGACAAGTCACTTAACCCCAATTGCCTAAAAAAAAAAAAGGAAAACAAACTTATATTTTTTATCCCCCAATTTGTTGGTGAATAAGGGACTAGAGAGAAGAAATTGGAAAAAAAAATCTATGTAGGTTTCTATGGAATTGATCTTTGGGGAACTAAAAAAATGAAAACAATCTATTGAACTAATTCCACTTTTTAGCCAAGAAAGCTTTTCATATTGCATTTAAGTTACATAAATGAGACAAAAATGAAAAGAATTTGAGATACTGTCAGGTAAGACTGCATTGAAATCATAGGCACTGCTCTGGTCCAAAAACACCCTAAAAAACCTTAGTACATATTTTATTAATGTCTGAGAATATCTAAGAGATCCAGTAATGTGCCAGCAAAGAGTTTGTAGAAGTTTGCTTCAAACACAGCTCATTTAGGATTTTTGATATAATGTTTCTATCAATAAACTCTTCTCATGATACGTTTCCTTCCAGCCAAATGGTCTTCAGTTGTTCCACATGTCAGCTCATGAGGCTGACCACAGTCACACTTCACATAACTTGTCTCATTTACATAGAAAGTCACAGGCCTATGTAAAACCATACCTTAGATAACAGCGGCAGACCCAAAACCACCTTCCACTTGGCTTCATCCCTTTTATCCCATCTTAACCCCTTCCTCATTCTCAGCCCACTCCAATTCTGGGATAACAATCAAATGACTATTGCCATAGGCTCTGGAAATCATGTGTCAATTGACTCTCTTTTGGCTCTAATCACCATTCCAATAACTTTGCAAACCCTTGCCACCACTGCTCTATTTATGGTACCTTCCCCTTTAGAATGTAAGCTCTTTTACGCAGGTCTTTCTCACTCAGAATCTATCCCCTTCTCAACACTTTCTCTCATATTCCTATCAAGTAAATTTTCCCTCCTACAAATCCAAAGCGGTTTGTTGTTCAGTTGTCGTTTGTTGTTGTTGTTTTTGTTGTTTTTATGTGTATGTGTGTTTGTTTTCAGTCAGATCTGACTTCTTGACCCCATTTGAAGTTTTTTTGGCACAGAGGCTGAAGCGGTTTGTCATTTCCTTCTTCTCTGGCTCATTTTATACCTTAAATTAAAAAAAAAAAAAGCTAGTAAGTGTCTGAGGCTGGATTGGAACTCAGAAGATGAGTCTTCCTAACTCTAGGCACTCTATGCAGTGAGCCTCCTAGGTATCCCAATGCAGTTAGACTTCATCAAGTGTAATATGCAATTGGAATTTACAAATGAGTTGGTAGAACTGTGGGGTTAGAGTCATGAGATGTTTAGGTTTTGATGCTTCTTGGTGGTGTGACCTCATTCAAGTTTCTTAGCCTCAATGATCCTCAGTTTTATCATCTATGAAATAGGGATCAAACACTACTTACCCCCTTAGCGTTGTGGGGAAAGTACTTTAAAATATCTTTCTCTACTTTGCCTTAAGTGATTCCTACCATAGTCCTCAGTATCTTCAATTCCTTTTTTACTCCAACAACTTCCAAACATGAATTTGAACTCAAATATGGTTCTCCCTTGTGACTGGGATATAGATGCACAATCTGATGTGTGTAAAAAGACTAGTGTTGTGAATTTGAGAGAGGATTGTTTGATGAGTTACTGAAAGCTTATCAACAATCATAAGCCCTATTGTTTTATTTGAAAGGTATCTTTATTCATGCCTTCTTTTCAATAACCAAGGTCACCCACTTAGAGAGATAAAGTACTTACTCAAGAAAAGGTTAGGAGCTTTTTACCATTTGATGCTTTGAGAGTGGGTGTAAGCAAGTGTCAGACTATACTGAAGTGTCTCACTTCAGTTAAAATGCTGAGTCTCTCTCCTATAATATTCAAACTCCTCACATCAAATGACCTACACAAAACAGTAGTGAAGCTAATTGTTGCCACATTTTCCTGAGAGCTAAATTGTTCTTCATAGGCAGTGAATAATAGCTTATAGTTAGCTAATTTTCAGTTCAACCATTAAGAGGCACTTAGAAGAAAAAAACCTTAGATTTTAATAATAATAATAATAATAATAATAATAATAATAATAATAATTTTCTAAATGTTCATGCCCTAGGTGAATAGATCAGAACAAGTCATACTTCCACATATGCTTTAAAAAATCTTTAGAAGACTTAAGTTTGAGTCTAAATAACCTGCTATTTTTTAGAACTTGACCTTAGTTGTTGTTTTGGTACAGATAATATAGATATAGATACAGATACAGATATAGATATAGTTATATACATACACATACACATATACATATATACACACATATGCATATATTTACATATATGTATATGTGTATACACACATACAAGTCTTAGAGAAAATTATGTTGGGAAGTACATTCTGAAGGATAGAATAAAAATTGGCTTTGAACATAGTGCAATTTTCTATAATTAGCTCATCATTATTAATGCCTAATTGAAAGGATAATAATCGGAAGGAATTCATTTTGTTTTAATGTAACTAGGGAGTTTAATTCTATAATAATTTGATTTAGCTTTACATAAATTAGTTATGCTGTTATTTGGCCTATAGTGCTATGTGTTTAATCATAGTGTACCCACCCTTGTCTCATTTACACAGAAAGTCACAGGCCTATGTAAAACCATACCTTAGATAACAGTGGCAGACCCAAAACCAGAACCCAAGATTTCTAACTCTCAGATTTCCATTATATCATTCTATGTTGGTAGAGTTTACTGTTTTTTATTAGGAATAAATTTTATTTATCCAATTTTCCCTGTTTTAATAAGCTTCTAAAAGTTAATTAGCATTCCTTTAAAATTTATCAATGGCTATTCAGAGTATTTCATAACTATTCATGTGGTAGTCTGTGAAGTCCTTGAGAGTGGGGACTGTCTTTTGCCACTTTGTATCCCTAGGGCTTAGCAAAGTGTCTGGCACATAGCAAGCACTTAAAAAGGTTTATTGCTTTATTGACTGTATCATGATCACCATTATATAAAAAAATACTTCTAATAATATTTCATTTATTGGCCCTAACAATGATCAGTTACATATACTCATTAATAACCAGAATTGAGAATATATATACTGCTTTCAGTGACTAAGTCTACTGCTGGATTAGGAATAGTAACTCTTATTTATAATATGATATATAGTTTACAAAACATTTTCCTTACAGTTACCATTCTGGAATAGGTTGTAGTAATATAATTATCCCTGTGCTATACATGGGTTAAAGTGACTGTCTTAAGGTCATACAACTAGTGACAATAATAAAGCTAATAATAGCTATCATTTTTATAGTGCCTACTATTTGCCAGGCACTGTGCTAAACAGTTAACAAATATCATCTAATTGGATCCTCACAACAACCCAGGGAAGTAGGTGCTATCTTTATCCCCACTTACAATTGAAGAAACTGAGGCAAACAGAGATTTTTGTGACTTGTCCAAGATCATATAGTTAGAAAATGTTTGAGACTGCATTTGATCTATATATGAGTATGCTGGAGCTAGTTTATACTGTCCCATGAAAGCTGATCATTAAATTTTCAGTGTGATTATGTACATCTCAGAGACTAACAAATATTACAAATTGAAGTCTGATTTATAGTTTTGTTGATTTGTATATCTATAAAAATGATGAAGTAAATGTTAATAATTCAGATTAAATTTAAAAGTGTGTCATATGTACATTTTGTTTTCCCAGAGAGACAATTGCTAAACATTTACCAACATGTGCTTGTATATATGTGTGTGTGTCTATATGTGTGTACACACACATATGTGAGTATCTATAGAATATGGCATATATGTGTATATATGTATATATGTATACTTACAAATAAGGAAATTTCTCATAACAACATAGTATGTGATAGTGTTAAAACTGACCTGGTGGTTTCCACTCCAGTCCATATAATTCATTATACTACTTTCCTTATCTCACATATTGTATATATTAGAGGACTATTTTATTTATTATTAAAAAGAAAAACTAATAGAGGTATTGTTGATCCATTTATTTTAGCCATAAACCTACTGACAGAATGAGCGATGCCATAATTACCTCAAAAAGAATATTACAAAGACAATTTTGTCTTTATCTTTGTGTCACCATTTCACATAGGTGGCAGTTAATAAAAGCTTGTTGTATTGAATTAAGTTACATTGATCTGAAGCAATTGGTTTTGTATTAACAAAAGCCAGGTGGGGAATAGGGGGCAGTGTATCAATTGTAGAATTTCTGATTAGTTGATGTTACATAGACACAGTGTGGATTAAAAGCTCTTGCTTATAGTCTTACTCTAGATAGTTACTGAGTCACAACATCAGAATCCAAATGGATCTTGGGGTCGGTCATATCATTCAATCTTATCTGAACAGGAATCCTTGTGACAACAATACTCAATGTTTCTATTTGAATACTTTAAGAGAACACCACTATAGACTGAGGCAGCTCATTCTACTTTTAGTCATTTATGATTAGGAGCATATCCTTTCTTAAGTTTAATCAAAATCTTCCTGACCTCCATTTCTACACCCACTGTCATTTGGAGTCAAGAAGAACAAATGTAAACCCCCTTCCACATAATAGCCATTCCCAAAGACTTGAAGACGACTATCATAACCCCAAGTATCTTTTGCTCCTTCTGCAGATAGTTTTGAATTCTCAATATCCTGGTTACTTTCCTTTGAATCTGCATTAGTTTTTCAGTCACTTTCCTAAAATGCAGCATTCAGCTAAATATAATACTTGAAATTTGTTCTGGCCAGTCTATCACATAGCAAGCAAGCTCTTCAATGTTCTTTCAATACTGCCAAAAATAATCTTGGTTTTCTGATATTTATCCAAATTTTTTCCTTAGTTTCTTTGTCTAATTATAAAAAAAAATAGAGAATTGGGATGATTATTTTTTTTGAATCATGAAATGATGACTTATATGCACATAGAAATCATTACAGTTTACAACTCAAGTATACATCATGAATATAAGTCATTCACCCATTATATTTAATTGATTATCATTTTGTGATATCAGAAGTATACATATATCAAAGATTCATTGTTTCTGTCCCTAAGAAGTTTCACAGAAATTATACTAGCTTTGCTTGCCACAAGAATTTCTGGGATATAAATTTCTACAAAGAATGATTTGACCAGTTGCAACAAAATAAAAATCTGCATATGCTTTTGCCCACAATGTGAATGTATTCTGTTTCAGTGTTTGACAGCCTGGAAAACTTATATTGTTTAGTTATTTTAATCTTTGTTTACCTCTATACCCCCTGTTTTGTGCTATGCCCAGAAATAAATATATGCATGAGAAAAGTTGTTCTTACAGGAATTCTTAGTCACACAAACCCATAAAGTTCTGGAAATTCCAGTAAGAATGCTATCATTGGAATGTATCCATTTGATTTTCAGAGATCTAAAATGAGGGTTAAATCACATAAACATTCTAAAATTTTGGCTATGAATTCTGATTTAATCTATTCATTCTTAATGTTCACCTATCATCCTATCAACCTAGCCATTTCCTACTACTGTGTCAAATAAACCAATTCTTTTTAGTCTTCATAGAAAAAGACTATTGGCCTATTGTATTCATTCAATTTAAGGTTTATGTCATGGATATTTGTAATTACATTTTTAAAACTCATAAGTTGATTACACATTGAAGAATGTGTAGACATTTTTTTTGTCTCTCTGTCTTGCCCAGGCTGAAAATCCAGCAGTAGCACATAAAGGCCTGACATTACTTTTGAATAGCATGGAAGCTATGACTCATTTCATTTTTCACCTAGGCTGGTTTGACCCTTTTCTGTAAGCTGGTAGCCTGCTGTTCTTAGAGGCTCACCATATTGAAACCAAACAGTGCAGATACATGATTAGCTTTAGCCCTATTGATGCTTAGAAATTCTGAATGCAAGTGATTCATTGGCTGTTGTCTCTTGGTTGCAAAGTAATAGGCCAACCCCCAGGAATTTGTAATTGAATATAGAAATAAGAAAGAATAGGCCCATAACTGATGATGCAGAATAAGTGTTTGGTCTATAGCATAATTAACATAGATTTCTAGTTGAAAATGCATTAGGTTCATGTAACATCTTGGAAAGTCATTTTAGATTGAAATGAATATTCAAGTGTGATAATGGCTGGGAAATGACTTTGTTATCTGTAATGTGGTATACAAATTTAGGATATTCTTATCTCTTTATTCCCATATTTCATTGAAGTACTGAGAGAAACAATCCTTGAAGAAGTCAGTATTCTAATATCATCCTTTTGTTTTATATTTTCTGAGCTATTGAACAGGTAGATAAAAATGATTGAGGTATTTGTGATTTAATAGAAGTATTGCAATAAAAGCACATCTTCTCTAGATATCACTGAAAGCATCTTCAGGTTACCTCTAACAGTATAGAGGAAGGGAGGAATGATGATTACAACAATGATATGTATTAGACTTTCATGAAAGTTCTCTAATTCTTATGCTAGCAAAATGTGAGATTTGCAAGGTAGATTTTCCAGACTGGGAGGATTAAGGAGAAGCGTGTTTGTGGGGGTAACAACAGCAACCTTCGAATATGAATCTGTTATTCTAGGACCATCTTCATTAAGTTCAAGGAGAGGAGTCAATGAACGGTGAACACCAAATTGAAACTTATTTAGTTTAATCAGTTTCATGACTAGAAAGTTAAAATTTTTGTTGTTGTTGTTCACAGCAATAGAGACTATGTATTGCGATGTAGATGGATTACCTCTGAGCTCGTAGAGCGTATACCCATCCCAGTGAAATTTCCAGTCTTCATAAGATCATAGATTTCTACCTGGAAGTAATGTTAGAATCCATTTTGTCCCAAGTCCTCATTTTACAAATGCAGAAGTGGAGACAACAGAATGCCTAAGATCACACAACAAGTAAGAGCCTCAGGTGTGATTTGAACATGTATCTTCTGTGTTCCAAATCTAGGGTTTTATCCACAGATCCATGCTACTTTCCAAATTTAAACTTGTAAGATATGTTAACATATTTAAGTAATGTTTCTTTTCAAATATCCCTGTATTACCATTAAAACTTGACTTCATTCCATAGATTTGAAGCTGGAAGAGACATTTGAAATCATTCAATCTATTTTCCTTCATTCTATAAATGAGGAAACTGATGATAGAAAAATGAATTGACTAGATAAAATTCACATGGGTAACAAGTTGCAGAGGATTTAAACCCAGATACTGACTTTAAACAGCAATTTGCTACTCTACCCCTCTGCTTCACTTAAAATAAATGGCTAGTGCTACCTTTTAAGAATCATACATTTCAAATTATATATAAATATATATATATATTATATATACACACACACACACACACACACACATATACATAAGTGTGTATCATTGCACTCCATCCTCATGGCAGGATAGTCAGGGCTGCCCATCTATTTCAAGGATTTAACAGCCCATTTGCTAATTCTGGAATGTTGTAGGATGGTAAATATATTTGTAAAGTAGCTGGCAAATAGGGTTCCAAAATTCTTTCTGTAACTTTACCTGCATGTTGTTTACTCTAGAGTAAAAAAAGGAGGAGTCACTTTAGTTGTGTAAATCACTTACTGGGTGTAGGCCCACACTTTCAGATAATTTGTGGTCTGCTTGATGTGTGGGTTAATTGATGTACCCTCAGGAAAAACAAAACAAAACTGGACTTCTGGAGAATGACATGTCTTCTCACCTGTAGTTACTATGTACTTCTCATCAAATACTGCATGAATGGTATATGTGTCTGAGTATGTGTTTGTGTACATGTGTACACATATATGTACACACACATATGTGTGTACATATGTATTTTCTGTGTGTACATCTTTAACAATATAATTTTAGAGACCCTATAGTAATCTTCACTACAATCCTAAAATTATCTATGTCATGTTATTATTATCCTTATCATATAAGTGGTAAATCTGAGGAAGATGGTAAGTGGCTTATGTTATAACATATTTTAAACAGTGCTATAGCTGCTCTGATGTGTTAATACATCAGAAATCTTTGCTTTTCTTGTTGAGGTTTCTTGATGAATACATTCACCCATTCATATCTTAGATGGTGATCACTGAAAATCATTGCATTCATCAACCTTTAGCCAATATGATTAGTTTGGTCCCTCAAAATTTAGGACAGTCCTTCAATTGCAAACCTAAATCACTCCCTCCACCCCCATACACTTCTATCATATCCCAAGCCTTTCCAGCTTGATAGAACATGTCAAAGATTCTCTTCTACTGGTATTCATTTGTACAACCTTAAAGAGCCCAGGGTCAATTCAACACCAAAGTGATATTGAAAGAGTGGAACTAATTTGAATTAACAGCCCTCTAGTAGAACTTTGCATGATACACATTTAATCTGTAGGAGTAATATTTTGTTTGTCATTGCATTTATAAAGGTCAGTTTTTCACATTCATTTTGACCTGCTTCAAATGAAAATTAATTTTCCCTTGACAGGTGTTATATATATTTCTAAAAATCTCTTGTACAAAAGGTTGTACTATAAATGTGTTTGTTATCACCACTAGTTTGTAAAAATATTTCTGTGTGTCTACCCACACATAATTATATTAATGTAGTATCATGGAAAAAGAGTTTCTTATTTCCACATATCTTGAAAGAATATTCTTACTAGTGATTTTCTTTTGATTCTCAAAGTGCCTACACACTAAGTGGTTTCCTGGGACCAGTTCAAACTTACTCCCTAGTGAGGTTTCCACTAAGAATATACAAATGATTCACTAAGCTCATCTTTTCCTTCCAGGCAGTCCCCAATTTAAAAATAATTGTTTTCTAAAAATTCATTTGTAAGTTGATTATTTGGAACTCACAAGGCATTTCCCAATAATAAAACAATATTATGAATGTTTGTTTGGTCCCTGGGCTAGCTTACAAAAACCTACTTAACTACTAAGACACTTGACATATAGTATTTAAATACAAAGTTATAACTGATAATTCATATATCTGTGCTAGAGTCCACAAAAATAAAATTCACATAAAAAAAACTATGTAAACTTTACTATACAGTACTCTCTGCTTGGTTCTCTGTGACCTTTCACCACTACACTCTGCCATGCCCACACACACACACACACACACACACACACACACACACACACACACAAAACAAACAAACAACATCAACAACAGCAAAAACCATCTTCAAGTGAAAGAGGAATGGACAGGGAAAAGGCCACAAGTGTTGCCTCAGCCTGATTTTGAGTTGCCTTGAGATCTCTAGTGCCAGCTAGAGAGGAGATCTTTGTCCTGCTCCACCACTACCTTCTTTCTCTCTTCTGTTGGTCCACACTATGGCACTGCTTTTTTGTCCCCAGGCACTGCCAGTTGCCCATCTTCTCCTGTTTGTGTTCATTTCTGGCCCCAGCCTGTCTGCCTGCTTCACCTGTGTTTCTCATCTTCCTCTTGCTTCTCAGTTCCCTGCTCCCATGTGTTTTTGAACATGTGCTATCTCTCTCTCTCTCTCCAGGGATGCAAGACCCCCTTCATTCCTCTCTTCTTTCCCTAGGTCTTTTGACAAATTCACATTACATAAAAAGTAGAGTTCTGCTGAAAGGTCCATTTACATAATTTTAATTACATAATTTATATATTTTCCTATCTGTGTTGTGTTCATAGGTGAACAGGTTTATCATGTCCCTACTGGATCAACTCTACCAATAATGCATGAAACCAGATGCCAATTCAGCAAATAATAACAATAAAACCCATCCCCTTTTGAGGCTAGAAGAAATTAGTCTCATTTTCTTACATACAAGTTAATTTTCTTTTACCTGACTATTTTAATTTTTCTATCATCAGTTGTCAGTATTAAATACAAAGAAAAGACAACTGATGTTGATCACATTCATTATGTTGGCCAAATTTCTACACTTTCCATTTTAATATTTAATTCTGGCATGAAGTTTACATTGATTTCTGAATGGTCATTCTATGGAGTTCAAAGCTTGACTGGTTCCATTAAACTAGAAAGTCAAGGAAATAGGACCAGTAAAGGGGAAAACAACAGCAATGAAAACATATGGGTCAGTTATCTAATGGCAATTTAACTAAGTTTGGGGAAACTCAATGCCTAGGTTTAGCCACCAGGAGATTTTTCCATTGTTCCTCCTTCCCCAAAATTAAAAAGTTTAAAGTCTATCTTCTAAGACCTGGCTATAATTAAGAATCTTTAAAGTATTGAAGATTGTTAACTTTTTAAATACTTTATGTATCAAGTTTGGGAATCATTTTATTTTTTTTTTGTTTTTAGGCAATTGGGGTTAAGTGACTTGCCCAGGGTCACACAACTAGTGTCAAGTGTTTGGTCTGAGGCCGAATTTGAACTCAAGTCCTCCTGACTTCAGGGCTGGTGTTCTATCCACTGCTACACCTAGCTGCCCCCCCACCTTTTTTGTTTGTTTTTTTTTTTTTGAGGAATCATTTTAGAGAATATATTTTAGATAAAACTGGAAAGAGTACAAGTAGATAGGAAATAAGACAGATTTGTCTGTATTTCTTTGATGATCATTATCTAATCTTCAAGGACATTGCTGCCAATACTATTGGAATGCAATAACTCAGTTCCCAATGAGGATATAGAATTGTAACTTAAGACTATATAAGCAACTAATTAAATTCAATATGAGTCTATGAAGTACTATGTCCTTATACTAGATCCTGGGGAAAAGTGGGAAAATGGGGGGAAAATCCCTTTGCTCTCAATGAAATTAAATACAATTGAGGGAAGATAATATAAGGAACAAGAAGCTTAATAACTGGAGAATCAGGAAAGATATCAAATAACCTGAAATCTATTCTAGAGTCAACACCAATTTAAAAGGACTCAAATTTCAACTTAAAAGTCATCTCAAAGAGGTAATAAGTCCAAAAGAATTGAAAATATCACAAACTCTTTAATTTCTGTCTAAAGGGGGTGAAATTGATAATATATCAATCGCTACCAGCTCATCTGGAAGCAGAATGTGACAAATGTCTCTAGAAATATTAAGCTATAATACATATATTATTGAAAATTGAGACCAATCCTGTTTATTGGGAGTGGGAGGAGGGGAAGACATCTTCTCATCTGTTCTCAGTATTTAAGAACTCTAGCCCAGATTTTGGATTGGCAGCGGAAGGGGGCTTTCACTTCCACATAATCCCACAACTAGCTGGTGACAGCAATTGAAATAAATCACAGACTCTTCTTTCTTCAAGTATGGGAAAGACAGAAAGACCTAAAGCATCTGGCAGGATGTGTTTTTGTGTGGCAGCTGGAAATGTCCTTACCCACACATTTTTGGAAAACCTTAAAATGGCTTGTGGTTTCAAAACAAAATAGTATCATTATCTAAACATTCAGTTAAAATAAAAAGCCATTTTCATAGTTTTGAACATTAGAGTGACTTTCTCCCTATCAATGAGATAGGATTTCTCACAGTCATTACTAATGGGCACTTCTCTACATGTTACACTGAATCTTGAGAATTAATAGAATATGTTACACTGGAATGACAGGTAATTGAGCTCCATATTTGCTGTTAACTCTGCTTTCTTGAACAAACCACTTCATCTACTCATATTTCAGATTTCTCATCTATAAAATGAAGTAGTTAGACTAGTTGATCCTTAAGGCCTGTTAAAGCCCTACAGCTCTATGATTCTATAATTTTAATGAAGATTTATTTAGATGGCATAAAAAATGCACAAAATAATTAGATTTTCCCAAGAACTTATAGACCTCCCTCAACTTGATTCATTGTTAATCTGACAAATGAACTTTCATTTTGAAGAGACAAAATGGTGTAGTAGAGCACTAGAAAGGAATAAATGTATGGATCATGTATGTGGGGAGAGCATTAAGCACCTATTATGTGCAGTTTTATTCTGATAGAATCCAAAGCATTTTTCACAATGCATTGAAAGCTATTTAAAGGCTAAAAATATTTATAGCAGCTCTTTTTGTGGTGGCAAAGAATTGTAAATTAAGGGGATGTCAATCAGTTTGGGAATGGCTGAACAAGTCGTGGGATATGAATGTAATGGAATACTACTGCGTTATAAGAAATGATGAGCAGGCAGAATTAAAAAAAAAACTTGGAAAGACTTATATGAACTGATGCAGAGTGAAATGAGCAGAACCAGGAGAACATTGTACACCCTGACAGCTATATCATGGGATGACTGACTTTGATAGACTTAGTTCTTCACAGCAACTCAAGAATCTAAGACAACTACAAAAGATTCATGATGGAAATTGCTATCTACACCCAAAGAAAGAAATATGGAGTCTGCATGCAGATCGAAGCATATTATCTGCTCTCTTTTTCCTTTGTTGTTCTGTTTTATTGCTTCATCCCCATGGTTTCTCCCATTAGTTCTAATTGGTTTTTACATCATGACTAATGGGAAAATATGCTTAACAAGAATGAATTTGTAGAGCCTATATCAAACTGTACGCCATCATGGGGGGGGAGATTGGGAGAGGGAGAAAATTTAAAATTCAAAATCTTATGGAAGTGAATGTTGAAAACTAAAAATCAATTAAAAAAAAAGAAAGCTATTTAAGTGCCTAAGACCTTTGGTGCTTCTCACCTACTTAGCAATAATGGAACCACTGTGATCAATGATTCTGGAGAGATGGGCTGAACACTTTCATAGTGTTTTCAACAGAGTGTCATCAATCAGTGCTGAAGCATAAATAAAGAATGACTCTTTACCTCAAGTTGAAGTCAATCTCTCTCTAGCCAAGGGAAGGTCTCTCTCTTAGTCGTTGCTGGCAAAAATTTCTGCCAGAGTCCACCTTAATCAGTGGATGCTTCACCTGGAAGATGGTCATCTCCCTAAAAACAGCATGGTTTAAGGAACAGTTGATATGGTGTTTGTTGCCTGACAACTCCAGGAGAAATGCCAAGAGCAGAACAGAGATCTGTACATAATGTTTGTTCAGCTAATCAAGGCCTTTAATACTTTCAGTCACAAGGGCCTATAGAAGATCATGGCAAAATTTGGTAGCTCGGGAGGAGCAGAGCCAAGATGGTGAAGTAAAAGCAGTGACTTGCTTGAACTCTCCCCCAAATCCCTCCAAATACCTGTAAAAATGGTTCTAAATAAATTCTAGAGCAGCAAAACCCACAAAAAGACAGAGTGAAACAAATTTCCAGCCCAACACAACCTGGATGGTTGAGTGGAAAGGTCTCTTGCACCAGTGCTGGGAGAGTAGTGCAGTGCAGCGTGGGCCATGCAGGCCATGCAGGCAAAGACTGGGCCTCAGTGAACCTGGAATAGTCCTCAGGGGATTGAATCAAGGAGAGCTGTGATGGTTTTCAGACTTCTCAACCCACAAACACAAGACAACTTAGAAGGTCCATAGGAAAATTCTGTCTGACCAAGTTGAGAGAGGACCTCAGTCCCAGCCTCAGTCTCATTGCAGCCCCAGAGCAGTGGTTGCTTCCAGAGCTCTTGGCCCATAGATAGAAGGTGAATCAAGTGGTTGATGAGAGGGGAATTGCAGGGGTATCTTTGCTAATGCTGAGGCAGGATTCTTTTGCTTTGCTCATACTTGGATCTGGGTCACAGTTCTGAGTGGTGGTCCTGTGGTCAGGAGGAGCACTGTCATGGTAGAGTTTGTGGCAAAAGTGGAAAGAGAATCCTCCTTACAGTTCCAAGGCAGAAAAGAGTGCTTGTGGTCACTCAGAGACTAGAACCCAGGCCAGGAAAGGAGTAAACATTTCTCCCTTGATTGTAATCACCTTGGAAGAACTAAAAATTTACAGGTCCTTGGAAGTATCTCTGAAAACAGCTGCACAAAATCCCCAAAACTTGGGACAACACATTCTCGAAACTAGAAGCAGACCCCTACCTTAACAGAGTTTAAAACTCATTGTCTGGGAACATGAGGAAAAAGAACAAAAAAAGTCAGACCATAGAATCTTTCTTTGGTGAAAAAGAAGATCAAAACATACAACCAGAAGAAGACAACAAACTCAAAGCTCCTGCATCCAAAGCCCCCAAGAAGAAGAGCTCAAAAAGGATGTTGAGAAGCTAGTAAGAGAAGTAGAGGAAAAGCTGGGAAGAGAAATGAGAGTGATGCAAGAAAATCATGAAAAACAAGTCAACAGCTTGCTAAAGGAGACCAAAAAATACTGAAGAAAGTAATACCTTAAAACAGACTAACTCAAATGGCAAAAGAGGTCCAAAAAGCCAATGAGGAGAAGAATGCCTTAAAAAGCAAAATTGACAAAATAGAAAAGGAAGTCCAAAAACTTACTAAAGAAAATACTTTCTTAAAAATTAGAATTGAGCAATTGGAAGCTAGTGACTTTATGAGAAATTAAGACACTGTAAAACAAACCCAAAAGAATGAAAAAAATAGAAAAAAATAGAAAAAATGTGAAATGACTCATTGGAAAAACAACTGACCTGGAAAATAGATCCAGGAGGGAGAAATAAAAAAAATATTGGACTACCTGAAAGTCATGATTAAAAAAAAAAAGAGCCTAGGTATCATCTTTCAAAAAATTATCGGGGCAGCTATGTTGCACAGTGGATAGAACACCAGCCCTGAAGTCAGGAGGACATGAGTTCAAATCTGGCCTCAGACCAAACACTTGACGCTTACTATCTGTGTGACCCTGGGCAAGTCACTTAACCTCAATTGCTTAAAAGAAAAAAGAAAAAAAAAGAAATTATCAAGGAAAACTGCCCTCATATTCTAGAACCAGAGGGCAAAATAGAAATTAAAAGAATCCACTGATCACTTCCTGAAAGAGATCCCCAATGTAAGACTCCTAGGAATATTGTAGCCAAATTCCATAGTTCTCAGGTCAAGGAGAAAATATTGCAAGCAGCCAGAAAGAAAACAATTCAGATATTGTGGAAACACAATCAGGATAACACAAGATTTAGCAGCTTCTAAATTAAGGGACTGCAGGGCTTGGAATACAATATTCTGGAAGTCAAAGGAGATAGGATTATAGCCAAGGATCACCTACCCAGCAAAACTGAGGATAATCCTTCAGGGGAAAAAGTGGACATTCAGTGAAACAAAAGACTTTCAAGCATTCTTGATGAAAAGACCATAGCTGAGTAGAAAATTTGACTTTCAAATACAAGACTCAAGAGAAGCATGAAAAGGTAAATAGGAAAGACAAATCATAAGGGACTTAGTAAGATTGAACTATTTATATTTCTGCATGGAAAGATAATATTTGTAACTCATGAGACCTTTGTCAGAATTAGGGTAGTTGGAAGGAAAAAAATTATATGTTTAGATAGATAGATAGATAGATAGATAGATAGATAGATAGATAGATAGA
>NW_020954599.1:27441772-27471445 GCF_900497805.2 Vombatus ursinus
AGATAGATAGATAGATAGATAGATAGATAGATAGATAGATAGATAGACAGATAGATAGACAGATAGACAGATAGACAGATAGCACAGGGTAAGTTGAAGATGAAACAGTGATATCTAAAGAATAAATTAAGAGGTGAGAGAGGATTATACTGGGAGAAGGAGAAAGGGAGAGGTAGAATGGGGCAAATTATCTCACATAAAATAAACAAGAAAAAGCTTTTACAGTGGAGGGGAAGTGGGGGAAGGTGAGAGGGAATGAGTGAATTTTATTCTCATTGGATTTGGCTTAATAAGGGAATAACAAACACACTTAATTTGGTATGGAAATCTATCTTACTCTATAGGAAAATAGGGGGGAAGGGGATAAGAGAGCTGAGGGATGATAGAAGGGAGGGCAAATTGGAGGAAGGAGTAATCAGAAGCAACCACTTCTGAGAAGGGATAGGGTTAAAAGAGAGAATATAATAAATGGGAGGGCAGGATAGGTTGGAGGGAAATATAGTTAGTCTTTCACAACATGACCATTATGGAAGTGTTTTGAATGACTACACATGTATAACCTGTATGGAGTTACTTAGCTTCTCAAAGAGGGTGAGTGGGGAGGGAGGAAGGGAGAAAATTTGGAACCCAAAGTTTTAAAAACAAATGTTAATTGTTTTCACATGCAACTAGGAAATAAGATATATAGGCAATGGGGTATAGAAATCTAACCTGTCCTACAGGAAAATTGAAGGGGAAGGGGATAAGAGAAGGGCGGGGGTGATAGAAGAGAGGTCAAATTAGGGAAAGGGGTATTCAGAATGCATGCTGTCTTGGGGTGGGAGAGGGGCAAAATGGGGAGAAAATTTTGAACTCAAAGTATCATTGAAGTGAATCTTGAAAACTAAAAATAAGTTTAAAAAATATAAAGAAATGTGTTGCTTGGAGAAGTTCATCAGTATGGTACATCAATTTCATGATTGCATGCTTACACAGGTTCTGGATAATGGACAATGCTCTTGTGCTTTCCCAGTCACTAATGGAGTGGAGCGGGGCTGTGTGCTTACTCTCATGTCTTTTAGCATGATGTTTTCAGCAATGTTGTCAGACACCTTTAACAAGGACAAAAAAAAAAGCATCCATGTCAACTACTATGCTGATGGTAAATTATTTAATTTGAAAAGGCTACAAGCCAGGACTAAAGTGGAGGCAGAGTTTGTGTGTGACTTTTTGTTCACAGATGATTGTGCACTCAGTGCAGCCTCTGAAGTTGTGATGTATGGGTCGAATCTTTGCTGATTGTGCTAATTTTGATGTAAAAATTAACACCAAGAAAGTAGAGGTTCTCCACCAGCCAGCACCACACTGTCAATATGTAGGTCCGTTGTTTACATCAAATAGAGAAATTTAGAATGCTGTAGATAATTTCACTCACCTTGGCAGCATATTTTCCCAAGCTAGCTCAATGTTTGGGAGGCTCCAAAGGAAAGTATGGGAGAGAAGAGGCCTACTAAGCCAAAGGTCTACAGAGTCAAACATTCTACTGAAGTAAGCATAACCCTGATGGGCTGGCCATGTTGTTTAAACATCAAACATGTGTTTGCTCTAAAAGACTATTTTATAGAAAATTCACACAAAGCAGGCATTCACATGATTGTCAGAAGAAGCAATATAAGGACACTCTCAAGGTTTCTCTAAAGAACTTTGGAATCGAATGTGAGACATGGGAGACACTGGCACAGGACTGCCCAGCATGATGTGCCTGCCTCAAAAAAGGAGCTGTGCTCTATGAGCAAAGCAGAATTGCAGTAGCTTAAAAGAAGCATGAGATCCACAAATTTAGAGACATCTCCCTCCCAAATGGTCATATGGACTATTTGTGCCTAATCTGTGGTAAAGGCTACCCAACTTGCATTGGTCTGATCAACCACAGCCAGAGACACTGAACTTTGACTGACTGTAACAGTGATGTCATTTTGATCCCCTTTGAGCATGAGGGACAAACCACAACAAGTATGTGCCAGACACTCTACTTGACTCTAGTGGTAGAAACACACAAAAAAAGAGAGTCTCTACCCTCAAGGAGATTAAGTTTAAAAGAAGGGGGCACCAAAGAATTTTGTTCTGATGATTTATATTGAACATGGATGGAGCCAAAGGGAAATGAGTTGTCACCTGTTTTCCATTAATTATAGTGGCATAGATTTGTTTGCTGTTTTCCAGAACAACATGTCTACCTGCTCTCCAAGCTATAGAACATCTTCATGAGAGCTATCTATGTGTGAATTAAAGATATCTTCAAAAAGTATTTTAGTAGAATACAAAAAGGCTTTCATTGATGACAATCATCAATGGCCCACATTTTTGCAGTGTCATTAGCAACTAAAATATGTAAAGCATATGAAAACTCATTTTAAATTGTTTATTGATTATAAAAATAACTTCATTCAGTAAAACAAAATGTTACTTATAAGCATTTTTCCCTACAAGTTTTCCACTATTAAGATTATTCAAAATTTCTTGGAGACGTATGACCTCATTTAATGACCTTTCGATAATAAACATCAAGTTAAGCATTAGACAGAGAGTTGTATGCTCAGCAAAAACATTCACTACTCTCATGGAAGAGATCAAATGAAGAATTAAGGTCAAGTAGGGATTTCCTGTAGACGGTAAGTTTTCTAGATGCTCCTTTTTGTGGGTGTTTTTGTTTATTGTTAAGATTCAAGGTATTATAAAACCTCCTGGAAGCATTCTGAAGTGATTCAGAATACCTATTGCTCAGATTTCAATGAACACCTGACAAGACACCTTACAGAGACTGTCCATTAATATTTATATCTGCGAAACACAATACAGATGTCAGTGTACTGGACTGGTAATTGAAAAAGAGCTGTTTTACTGTCAGAAAGATGTAAAGTACATTTACTAACTCTAAAATTTCCGTAATATTAATGACCAATTTATTCAATATTTTAATATAATTTCTATACAGCAACAAGACTTGGCACACCATTACAAAAATATTAAATACAAGCAAACAAACAAGCCAAATGACCGTAAAGCCAAGAATCACACAGAGTGCAGTACAATACATAACCAATGGATAACTCCAAATAAATGATTGTGTGACAAAAGAAAAAAAAATCTAGCTCCATATTGAGCACAAAGGGTGATAATTTAAATTTCCAGAGCACTCTACTGGTATCCTTTTGTTATCAGGAACAAAGAAAAGAAGGCTTCCAAAAACCTAGGTATATCCTTTTCAGTGAACCTTGGGGAGCTTGTGGAAAAGAGTTATATAGCACAGACAGACATGGTTGAATTTCAGTTTTCATTGTTGGAAAGTAATTTCTAGTTCATGAGATGACAGATTCATTCAAGTATTTAAGTATTCCAAAACAAGAGGTATAAAGAATGTAGAGGGTGATATCCAATGAGAGACCAGGCAACTGGCAATTAATCAAGAATGTAGAGGGTGATATCCAATGAGAGACAGGCAACTGGCAATTAATCAATCAGCCAATAAACATTTCTCAAGAACCTACTACTCCAGTCATTGTGTATTAGATGCTAGGGATAAAAAAGAAATAAAAATGAAAAAATTCCTGCCACCTAAGGACCTTACATTTTATTGGGAACTATACCTTTGCACTACTGGTTTCATCTACAATTCAGGGATCTTCCTTTGAGAAAAGAAGGGGGAAGTGGGTCTAGCTCTGGATTCAAGAAGATTGGGCTTAATATAATGGAGCCTCTTAAAGAAGGGAGTTTAGCTTTTCTCATATTCTGGTTCATTACATTCCTACCTGGAGTCCATTGTCAGTTGTACATGTACTTTTGCTTTTGCTCTAGGGACAAGGAATACAGTTGTGGATGTTTTCTTCTAAATCATCCCCAAAGCTCCACATAAAAGTCCTAATCTTCTATTTTGAAATCTTATCCAACATCTACCCATCTAGATGAAGATATTCCCATTAAAAAGAATAAGAATCAACACAATTTCAGTGTTCCAGGGTAATAACCATGATTTACATTGAGTATTGTGCAAATTCTTCAAAACATCATGCAGCTGCTCTCCTTTAGCAAAGAGGATAGCTATTAAAGGGATCCCCTGCAATTTCATGACTGCTAGTCCCTGTTCTCACAGACCTTGCAAAACCAGACCTGGAGTCAAAGAATGAACACAGTGTGCTGAAGTCAAAACTGCATAACTGAGATGGCAAGAACAATGGCCTCTAATCTGAACTTGGTAGATCCCAAGCCTGCTTTTATAGAGTCCAACTTGGAAATATGGTTGATCCCCTTCTGTGACATTTTTACACTACTTGAACCAGTTCACTTTATCTTAATCTGAGTTCATTAGCTTGACATGGACACAAAGCATGCATTGTCAATTCTTGGAATTCTTCCTTTTTTTTTTTTTTACTTTTCCTTTCTTATGTTTCAGGGCCAGTTCTGCTGTAATCACCTCAATTATTGAAATAGCCATTTTCTTCCATTGCTATTGAATTACAAAAAAAAAAAAGTACACACAGGAATTATTTAAGGAAGAATAATAATTGATCAGCCTCTTAACAGATTCTTAAATGTTACTTATTGTCTTTTAGTAATGGGAATCACAGAAAAGAATCATAAGAATAATTAGAGAATTTGAAATCTACATAATACCTCTAACTAGTGTGTCCATTTTTTTTCCCGGTTTGAAAAATGATGTTATTTTTCAAGAAAATGTCATATGGCCTTCTAAATTTATGAAATTCTGACTAAATGCAAAATGAATACTTTTTGACAATATTTTTTTTTATTCACTTGTTTGTTATGTAGAATTTTAACTAATGGTATCTAGGACTCAGGGAAGATACAATCCCATTTATAAAACAAGGATAATAGAACATATTTCACAGGATCATTGAGTCAATCAAGTGAGATGACAAATACATAGTGCTTTGCAAATCTTAAAGCTCTATGTAAATGCTAGCTATTATTATAAATATCTAAGTCAGAAGGAATTCAAATAATACTGTTCCTTAACTTGTCTTGCTCAATCTGTCTTGGTAGATAAAACATCTAATTTTCCTGTTAGCCAAATGAAACAATAATGCATTTCCAGGTTTTTCTATCTGAAAGAACTAGATGACAAGTCAACTTTTATGGCTGGTAATGCTTTAGATTGTAACTTAGAAGACTTAGGTTTGTGTTTCTGTCATCATGACAGAGTTCCTTATAAATAAAGGAAATTATCATCAGCTATAGAACATATAGTTGTAGCCTCTTTTCTAAATGAAAGGGTGAATCAGAAAGTTGTATAGCTGTATATGGGACACTTCCTCTGTTTTGCAATCTTCTAGATATTTGGTGCCATGTGTTGCTTACAATGGAGTAAGCATCAGTGGTAACTCTCTGACCAGACTGACTGATTGACTGAATTTCTGAGGTTACTGGCAACAAGAAATGCCTTTATCTTCTCTGAAAACCTCTAACTCATTGCCATACTATTATTTACTCATATTGTACATTCCAAGGTAGAATGCCTAATTTGTTTCTTTGGTAAATAATATGCACAGCTTTTCTACGACTGTTGTAAGCAACCGTATCTATCCCATATCCTCTGGAAGTAACTTCTAGGTTTTACCATGACTCCCTTCTCTCTATATACATTTGAATAACTTTGTTTTCCATAGAATCTTTGATATAATTGCCAAAAGCAAACCTTGCTTTCCATACCAATGATGAAATTTCAGGCTCATTGTTACGGGTATGGATAAAACATGTTCAGTAATAACCACTCACTTTACTATCAGTGAGAGTGATTGTAGCATTTTAAAAAATGACTTTATTTCACTAATAAAGAAAGGTTCTGTATTTACGTGTTTGTTTATTCAATAATTTGTTTGTGTTTGCTTATTTATTTACATATTGGTTTGTTTTTGTAGACATTTATTTATGTTTGCCTTTTCTTCATTCACTCATTTATCTCTATTCATTTATTTATTTCATTAATTTGTTTATTGTCTAGGGTGGTTGAAAGTCATCCCAGTAGAAAAGAAAGAATGTTAGATATCAAAAATCCTGGGTTTGATTCCTGCTTTTCCTAACTTTTGGCTAACTGACATTGGACAAGTTGACATCTCTGAGCGTCAGATGCCTCATTTTTAAAATAGGAATAATATTAATTGTTTTAACATCTTCAGAGCCTAAGGGTTAACTATGATAAGAAATGAAACAAAGTGCTTTGTAAGCATAAGACATTATGTTAGTGTGAATTACTATAAACATTACAATACTCCAGTGTTTACCCCTGCCTAAAAATCCAAATGAATCAGATTTTAGTTATTCATCTTTTACTTTAATTTTAAAAATATCCATTATTTTATTTTAAATTGCTTCCAATGTATTTTTAATCATAATTTGCTTCGTGATTCTTTTCTCTCTTCTTTAAGAAGCTCTGATACTCTCTCTTTATTTCTAGTACAATAAGTTTATTATCTCCTCTAATCTTTATCTGGGATAGGTTTTTGTTTTCCTTTTTTTTCTCTCTCCCTATTTCTACAGCTTTTTCTAGATATGTCTGTTTTCAATTGGCATTGTAAAATATCAAGCTGGTATTAATGGTATTCATTTGTTTAAATGAGTCAAAAAGCTATTATTGATGCTGGGTAGCAAAGCTGTTGAAAGCATCTTTATTTGAGTAATTAAGTATGGTATACTTGTTAGATGGAAGATGTGACTTTTAAACCTACCAAGAGAAGATATTTTAGGGTAAGCAGTGTGCTTTTTTCCCTATGTGACAAAAAATCAGTTTTGAATGTTGCGAGCTTTAAGGACACATTTTGATCATATTCATCAGTCTTTGCATTTTTATTTTTTAGTTTGTTTGTATGATTTAATTACTGTTAAAAGTAATAGTACCTAGGATAGAGCACCAGTCCTGAAGTCAGGAGGACCTGAGTTCAAATCTGACCTCAGACCAAACACTTGACACTTACTAGCTGTGTGACCCTGGGCAACTCCACTTAACTCCAATTGCCTAAAAAGAAAAAAAAATAGTACCTAGTATTTATATATTGATTTAAAGCTTGCACAAAATTTTACAAATATTATCCATTTTATCCTTACAATAATCCTGGGAGATAGGTGCTATTATTATTCTCATTTTACGGATGAGGAAACTGAGGCAAACATAGGTTAAGTTACTTTGTCCACTTTTACACAGCTAATAAGTTTCTAAGGTTGGATACTTGTCCTTTCTGAATTCAAGTTAAGTGTTCTATCCACTGTAATATCTAGTTGCCTACTGAACCATGTAGCTGCCTGTTGGTTTATCTAATAGACAATAACATTGAGACTCAGTTATTTTTATAACATTCCTTTCATTTTACTCTGAATTAACAAATGAATAGTTCAAGAATCTAATGTTTGTTGGGTGGTATGAATTATTTCTCTAGTTCACAGATAGGAAGGCTGAATCAGCAATTTGTCTAAAGCAAGAAATATATAGGATCATAACTACTTGGAAAGGTCTTTAGAGGACATCAATTCCACCCAATACCCTCATTTCACAAAAGAGAAACCTGTGCCAGAGAAAGGTTTAATAAATTGCCCAGAGTCATATAATTAAAAAATGATTGAGGCAGCATTTGAACTCAGATCTTCTTGAATACAGGAACCACACTTTCCATGATGCCACTTAGCAGGCATAATAAGGAAATAGGCACAACCTCCAGACACTAAGTTTCCTGCCCATTGGACAGATCCCTGATCAATATTTGTTGTGCATACTCTCTGAGACAGAATAGTGACATTCAATGTTGATATAAGATGGAACAGAGAATAGAGTGCCAGGCCTGAAGACAGGGAGACTTACCATAGTGACGTCAAATCTAGTCTCAGACACTTACTAACTTCATGACTCTGGGCAAGCCACTTAACCCTGTTTCCCTTAGTTTCCTCATTTGCAAAAATGAGCTAGAGAAGGAAATGGTAAACCAAGAGGACCCCAAATAAGGTCATGAAGAATCCACTCTATTTTCCAAATGTATAACTCTTCTCATTTTTATCTAGAAACTAGAAATTCAGAAGCTTCTTGCCTGATTAGAGAACTACATATTGAAGTCAAATCAATGATAGTTAAGTGCTTACTGTGTTCCAGGCACTGTGCTAAGTGAAAAGGGTATGAATAACGTGTGTGTGTGTGTGTGTGTGTGTGTGTGTGTGTGTGTGTGTGTGTGTGTGTGTGTGTAGAGCTCCTTCTCTCAAGAGGCTCTCAGTCTAATAGAAAAGACAACATGCAAACAACTTCATGCAAATCAGATATACACAGGATAAATTGGAGATAATCTCAGAGGGAAAGCACTAGGATTAATTCACTACTTTGGCATAGATTAACTATGGAAAAGTGAGTACAAGGATCTTTATTCTACCATAAGTTCTCAGTCCTGACACCAACTCTCAAAGCAATAATATTTCTAGAAATGTTATCTTTTCCCTAAATTGCACTGAATTGGTAAATCTCATCTCTCTATTAGAGCTTGGTCCTTTGAAAAAGCTCTTCCTATTATCTTTCTTCAACCATATCACTGTGTAAAACTTTATCTATACCTACATCTGTTGGATACTTCACAGAATCCAAAGAAGTAGTAAGAATATAGGTACTGCAAATCACTCTGAGGGAGGCACAAAAGATAATGTGTGTTAGGCAAGTCAAGTCACCAAAAACACCTTGGCCACTATCTTCACTCAGATTTTGATGGGGTCAGCAAAGAATTCTGACCCTAAGAGTTTTGGAAATCACAATGCTTCCAGCTAGATTCCGTCAAGAATCATCCTGTGAAACAGATCCTGTGGTGATAGGCTGGCAACTGCTCCTACAGTTTATAAAGCCACAGCTACTAAAAACCCCAAAAAGAATGCTCTTTAGCCCATACCCTTAGCACCGGCAAATGGTTCAGTGTCAAAAACTGATGTAATTGTATCAGTGGAAATATCGTTAAAGAAGTATTATTACCATCTGCTTTGTTAATTAAAGACCATGGGACTTTCCGTCTAACTTGCAACTAAAGTCAATGTAATCCAATCAATATTAATTAAACACTCACAATTGTCAGGTACCATGCTAAGTACCAGGGATACAATTAATAGAAAGTCTTTGCCCTCAATGAGCTTACAATGTAAAGCAAGGAGGGGAGGACACAAGGAAGCAGGAAAACAGGGAGGACGGATGGGACACCGCAGGGTAATTGGTGTGGGGACATCTTGTTCTGTAGAGTTGAAATCAGGCAGAGCAGCAGATGTAAAGTGGAGTGTTCAGAGGGCCCAGTTGTTATCCACTATGAGGAAAGGGATTAGAAGGAGTTCTACCCACTGTAAAGGAGAGAAGCGGCTGAAGGAGGTGAAATCAATCAAGGCTTGAATTGGCAGCATGCTGGTAAGTTTAGAAATGATGGGCTTATCATGGGAGTAGCACCTTGTTTTATGGAGTGGAAACCAAGCGAGCAGCATATGCAAGGTGGAGATTTGATATTTTTCTTTTCTGTAAACATAATTCTCTGGATTTTCAATATTGAGAATTTGTTTTAAAATATAAAAACATATTGTTTTTGGTTTTTTTTTTTCAGTGTTGACTAAGATGGAATCCACTCTTCCCAAATATATAACCCTTCTTATTTTTAACTAAAAACTGGTAAGTCAGAAACATTTCACCTGATTAGGGAACTACTTAGTGAAATCAAGTGAACATCCTTCCAAATATGTTATCTCCACCATTTGAATGTAAACTCCTTGAGAGCTGAGACTATCTATTTTTCTAATTGTATCCTCAGGTCTTATCACAATAGTTTATACATAAAAAGGGCTTAATAAGTGCTTTTCTTCTACATTCATTCATAAATATTGGTAGAATATCCAGATAGACAACAATAACTCCACCTTTGTCATCTAAGAAATTATTTGGGGTAGAAATAAAGGAAAGACAAGCATGGCAGTCCAAATGAAGAAGACATATTCGGTGGTATTCAATTTTTTTACTACTCCACTAAACAAACCCTTAAATATCTCTCCAATGAGGGAGAACTCTGATAGAAAGATTATAGGTTTGGGAACTTGGTTCAAAATTCTGGTTCTAGGGGCAGCTAGGTGGTGCAGTGGATAGAGCACTGGCCCTGGAGTCAGGAGGACTTGAGTTCAAATCTGGCCTCAGACACATGACACTTACTAGCTGTGTGACTCTGAGCAAATCACTTCACCTCATTGCCTCACCAAAAAAAAAAAAATTCTGGTTCCGATACAGGTAGTTTATTTAATCGCTCTGAGATTCTGTTTGCTCATCTCTAAAATGCAGGTTTTTTACTCTATGGATAATAAAGTCCATCCCATCAGTAGATCTATAATCCCTGATTCTATGTTTAACCTATATTTGAGTTTCCTCACACAAGGAAAGCACTCTTCTCAGCATCATACCTTCTAAATCTCTTTGCACTTCCAAAATGCGCTGCTAATGTTCATACTTTTGTTGTCTAGCTCAAAAAATAAATGAACCTAATAAAGATGATGTCAGAGTGATTAGGTGGGGAGAGGAGATGTTTAAAGTTAAGTACAGTCTTGCAGTACCCTTAAATTATAATGCATTGGCTAAAATTCTCTGTATCTCCAACTGTAGGTAAAGATGGAGATAGGATCTAATCATAATGTTGCCTAGGGCTCTGAGATTAACATGTGGTAGGTTGAGGACCGTGAACAAGAGGATTGACTCAAAATAAATCACATAATCAAGTTTGAAACAGGATATAAAAGGGCAGAGCTTCATTGGTTTTAAGGCAGATGTTAGAGTTAACAAGGTATGTCAGGTGTCAAACTGAGTCTAAGAAGCATTAATATCTTCCCACCAATTGAACACTCATCTGATACTATTTTTTCAAGCTTACTGTGTGATGGAATATGGCAATATGGAAAGAAACCACCTTATGAATTAATTAGTTAATAAAGCATAATATAGTTTTCCAAGTTTATTTTCATAGATAAAGGTTTAGAATTACCTCCAAAATGCACATGACCTAGTTTGTTAAAACAAGATATGGATTATGGCAGTGTTCTTGCTTTTTGGTGAAGATTAAAATAGTTCTACTTTTATTTAGAATTCTATTTTATATTTTATTTTATTTCTTTTAGAGATGAATTGGAAGTTGTTTTTTTTTATTTCAGATTTAATTGTAAGCAATTAGCACCATCTTCATGGTCATCATCACCATTATTACTAAAAGGCCCTTCCACAAGGATCTGTGGTAATCTTATAACATAGTTTTTATTTAATACTACATGTCATTTGTCATTACTTAATGAATTATGTAATAATATGTGTGGTCTGCCTTTCAGATCTTACAAATGTAGACACACAAAATAAAACATTGTAACAAATATCCTTGTTAGTTATTTTTCCTTCTCTTCATTTAGCTGACAAAACAAGGGGAGAAAATTACTCTTTGGGAAACTCTGTATATTAATTTATTTACTTCAAACCAACAAGCACGTGGGTAGCTAGGTGGTACAAAGGATAAAGTGCCAGGCCCAGAGTCAGGAAGACTCATCTTTTTTAGTTCAATCTGGCCTTGGACACTTACTAGTTGTGTGATCCTAGGCCAGGGGTGGGGAACCTGTAGCCTTGAGCCCACATGTGGCCCTCTAGGTCCTCAAATGCATCTTTTTTCACTGAAAATAAACTTCACAGAACAATCTTGGATTCAGTCAAAAGGCTGTATCCAAGGACCTAGAAGCCACTTAACACTGTTTGCCTCAATTTCCTCATCTGTAAAATGAGAAGGAAATGACAAACTACTCCAGTATCTTTGTCAAATAAACCCCAAATGAGGTCACAAAAAGTCAGACATGACTGAAATGACTGATCAACAACAAGAAGCGTTTATTTAGCTACTACTATGTGCCAGGTACTGTATTTTGTACTAGAAATACAAAAGTAAAAATATATACATCCATAATTATCTTACTTTCTTCTGGAGGGAAGGAACATAACCTATAAGTATATACAAAAATACATACAAAGAAAACACAATATAATTGGACAGATTAACTACTAAAACTGGAGGTTGGTGGAGGTTAAGGTAAGGTCTGCAATAGAAAGTGGCAATTGTGTTGTGTCTTGAAATAAGGATTCTGTAAGGTAGATGGCAGGAAGAAAATCAGGCTAGATCTAGGATTAAGGGGACAGTTTATACAAAGGAGCTGATACAAGACATCGAATATCCCATATGAGGAATAGCAAGTAGTCCAAAGTAATTCTGGTCCAGTCTAGAAGATGGATTGGAGTCAGATTGTGAAGAGTCTTAAAAAATCAAACAGAATTTGACTTTTTTTTTTCCTTAGAGATGATAGGGAGTCACTGAAGATTCATGAGCAAGGAAGTTGCATAATCATATCTATGGTTTGGGAATATAAATTTGTCAGCATCTCTGTGACGAATATTTCCATTGAATGATTATACTTTCCAGCATGTGGGGTTAATAATCTAAAGAAGATATATGGAAGAACCAGAACACAAATCAAATAGAATGAGCAGAAACGGGTATGTTCCAATCTGCATTGGGAGAGGGAACCAGAGGTACATCAAGTAAATTGATAATCTAGCAAGCTGCAAACCCTGAAGTGCAGGTCCATGCTGGGGATAGGAAAGAGGAATGTCACTATCAGGAGTTGTCAAAGGTAGTTCTGCTAATTTATGTCTTCTGGCTATTAATCAACAGTATTTGTACATACTGGTAAACCGTACTAACCACCTTAGTGTGGGCCCTTATTTTCTCATGTCTAAACTCTTGTAATACTCTGATAATTAGTCTCCATGTTTCAAATCTCTCCTCACTGTAGTCCATCCATTCAATTGTCAAAATATTCTTTCTAAGGAGCAGATTGACCAACCCACCTATCCATTCAGTGAGCTCCAGTGGCTTCACATTATCTCCAAACATAAAACCTTTCATTTGACCTTTAAAGCCCTTTATAACCTGTGTCCTTTGTACCTTTCCAGTCTCCTTAAATCTTTTCCCATTAATGTAATCCCATGAAACTGGCCTTCTGGCTATTCTTTGCAATAGACATTTCATTGCCTGACCCTCGGAATTTGCACTAGTTCTCTTCTATGAATAGAATTTTCTTCCACCTCCATCTTCTGGCTTCATTCAAGTTTCAAGAAAAATGCTACTTTCTTTTTTTTTTTCACTTTCAAATGTTCTTTTGTTATTAACTTATTTATCTATTAATTTATTTTGATTTATCCATAATCACTTCCATATACTTTTGAGTTTAAAAAGTTTCTCCCCCTTCCTCCCCACTACCCTCCCCAAGACAGCATACAATCTGACATAGGCTATACATTTACCTTCATATTAAACATATTTTTACATTAGTGATGTTCTAAGTAAAATTAAAACCAATAGGAGGAACCATCAGAAAGAGGAAACAAAACTCAACAGAAGAGAAAAAAAATAGCAATTCAACTTCCATAGTGCTTTCTTTGGATGTGGATAACATTTTCCATCACAAAGCCTCTGGAGAGGTCTTAGATCCTTGTATTGCCGGGAAACGTTAAGTTTATCAATATTAGTCACCACACAATGCAACTGTTATTGTGTGCAACATTCTCTTGGTTCTGCTCACTTCACTCAGCATCAGACCATACAAGTCTTTCCAGGTTTTTCTGAAGTCAACCTGTTCATCGTTTCTTATAGCACAATAGTATTCCATCACATTCATATACCACAGCTTGCTCAGCCATTCCCCAATTGATGGGCATCCTCTCAATTTCCAATTCTTTGCCACCATGAAAAGAGCTGCTATGAATATTTTTATACATGTGGGTCCTTTTCCCATATGCATGATCTCTTTGGGATATAGCCCTAGAAGTGCTATTGCTGGGTCAAAGGGTATGCACATTTTTTATAACCCTTTGGGCATAGTTCCAAATTGCTCTCCAAAACGGTTGGATCATTTCACAACTTGACCAACAACACATTAGTGTTCCAATTTTCCTACATCTTCTCCAACATCTGTCATTTTCCTGTTTTGTCATGTTGGACAATCTAATAGGTGTGATGTGGTACCTCAGAGTTGTTTTGATTCACATTTCTCCAAATCAATAGTGATTTAGAGAATTTTTTCATATGACTATAGATGGCTTTAATTTCTTTATCTGAGAACTGTGTGTTCATATCCTTTGATCGTTTATCAATTGGGAATGACTTGTATTCTTATAGATTTGACTTAATTCTCTATATATTTTAGAAATGAGACCCTTATCAGAGAGACTAGTTGTAAAAATTCTTTCCCAATTTTCTACCTTCCTTCTAATCTTAATTTCATTGACTTTGTGCAAAAACTTTTAAATTTAATGTAATCAAAGTTATCCATTTTGCTTTTCGTAATGTTCTCTATCTCCTGTTTGGTCATGAATTCTTTTGTTCTCCATAGATCTGATAGGTAAACTATTTCTTGCTCTCCCAGTTTGCTTATAGTATCAGTCTTTATATCTAAATCATGAACCTGTTTTGACTGTATTTTGGTATATGGTGTGAAATTTTGGTCTATGCTTAGTTTCTGCCATACTCTTTTCCTGTTTTCCTAGCATTTTTTTTTTCCAAAGAGTGAGTTCTTATCCCAGAAGCTGGAGTCGTTGGGTTTATCAAATCATAGATTACTATAGTCATTGACTACTGTGTCTTGCACATTTAACCTATTCCACTGATCCACCACTCTATTTCTTAGCAAGTACCAAGCAGTTTTGATGATTGCTGCTTTATAATACAATTTAAGATCTGGAATGGCTAGGCCACCTTCCCCTGAATTTCTTTTCATTAGTTTCCTTGATATTCTGGACCTTTTGGTCTTCCAAATGAATCTTGTTATTATTGTTTTCTAACTCTATAAAATATTTTTTTGGTACTTTGACTGGTATGGCATTGAATAAGTAAATTAGCTTAGGTAGAAATGTCATTTTTATTATACTAGCTCAGCCTACCCATGAGCAACTGGTGTTTTTCCAATTATTTAGATCTGACTTTATTTGTGTGAAAAGTGTTTTGTAATTGTGTTCATAGAGTTCCTGGGTTTGTTTTGAGAGGTAGACTACTAAATATTTTATAATGTCTACAGTAAGTTTAAATGGAATTTCTCTTTCTATTGCTTGCTGTTGGGCATTGTTGGTAATATATAGAAATGCCAATGATTTATGTGGGTTTATTTTATGACCTGCAACTTTGCTAAAGCTGTTTATTATTTCAAGTAGTTTTTCACTTGATTCTCTAGGATTCTTTAAGTATAACATCATGTCATCTGCAAAGAGTGATAGCTTTGTTTCTTCTTTACCTATTCTAATACCTTCAATTTCTTTTTTCATCTCTTATTGCTAAAGCTAACATTTCCAGTGCAATATTGAATAACAGTGGTGATAATAGACATCCATGTTTCAGCCCCAATCTTATTGGAAATGCTTTAGCTTGTCCCCATTACATATTATGCTTGCTGAAGGTTTTAGATAGATGCTATTTATTATTTTGAGAAAGACTCTATTTATGCCTATGCTCTCTAGTGTTTTTAATAGGAATAGGTCTTGTATTTTGTCAAAAGCTTTTTCTGCATCTATTGAGATGATCATGTGGTTTCTGTTAGTTTTGGTGTTGATATGATCAATTATGCTGATAGTTTTCCTAATATTGAACCAGCCCTGCATTCCTGGTATAAATCCTACCTGGTCATAGTGTATTATTCTTGTGATAAGTTGCTGTAATCTATTTGCTAATATTTTGTTTAAAAATTTTGCATCTATATTCATTAGAGAAATTGGTCTATAATTTTCTTTCTCTGTTTTGACTCTTCCTGGTTTAGGTGTCAGCACCATATTTGTGTCACAAAAAAGAATTTGGTAAGACTCCTTCTTCGTCTATTTTCCCAAATAGTCTATATAGTATTGGAAGTAATTGTTCTTTAAATGTTTGATAGAATTCTCATGTAAATCCATCTGGCCCTGGAGATTTTTTCCTAGGGAGTTCATCAATGACTTGTGCAATTTCTTTTACTGAGATGGGGTTATTTAAGTATTTTACTTCCTCTTCTGTTAATCTGGGCAATTTTATTTTTGTAAATATTTATCCATTTCACTAAGACTATCAAATTTGTTGGCATATAGTGAGGCAAAATAATTATTAATTATTGTTTCAATTTCCTCTTCCTTGGTGGTAGCTTCACCATTTTCATTCTTGATGCTAGTAATTTGGTTTTCTTCTTTCTTTTTTTAATTAAATTAACCAAAGCTTTATCAATTTTATTGATTTTTTCATAAAACCGGCTCTTAGTTTTATTAGTTCAAAAGTTTTCTTAATTTCAATTTTCTTAATTTTTCCTTTGGTTTTCAATATTTCTAATTTGGTGTTTAATTGAGGATTTTTAATTTGTTCTTTTTCTAGTGTTTTTAGTTGTATGTCCATTTCATTGATCTCTTCTTTTTCTCTTTTATTTATGTAAGCATTTAGAGATATAAAACTTCCTCTAAGAACTGCTTTTGCTGCATCCCATAAATTTTGGAATGTTGTCTCATTATTGTCATTCTCTTGAATGAAATTATTGATTGTTTCTATGATTCATTGTTTGACTCAATTATTTTTAGGATTAGATAATTTAGTTTCCAATTATTTTTTAGTCTATCTTTCCATGGCCCTTTATCACATATAATTTTTATTGCATCATGATCTGAAAAGGATGCATTTAATATTTCTGCCTTTTTGCATTGGATTGTGAGGTTTTTACGTCCTAGTAAATGGTCAATTTTTGTGTATGTGCCATGTACCACTGAGAAAAAGGTATATTCCTTTCTATCCCCATTCAGTTTTCTCCACAGGTCTACCATACCTAACTTTTCTAATGTTCTATTCACCTCCTTAACTTCTTTCTTGATTTTTTTTTGTTTTGTTTTTTGTTTTTTGTGGTTAGATTTATCTAGTTCAGAGAGTGGAAGGTTAGGGTCCCCCACTAGTATAGTTCTGCTGTCTATTTCTTCCTGTAACTCCCTGAACTTCTCCTCTAAGAATTTATATGCTATACCATCTGGTGCATATATGTTTAGTAATGATATTACTTCATTGTCTATGGTGCCTTTTAGTAGGATGTAGTTTCCTTCTTTGTCTCTTTTGATAAGATCTATTTTTGCTTTTGCTTTGTCTGAGATCAGGATTGCTACCCTTGCTTTTTTTTTACTTCAGGTGAAGCATAATATATTCTGCTCTCGGCTTGTCACTCTTTTTCAAATGTGTTTCCTTTAAACAACATGTTGTAAGATTATGGTTTTTAATCCATTCTGCTATCTGCTTCCATTTTATGGGAGAGTTCATCCTATTCAAATTCACAGTTATGATTATCTGTGTCTTTTTCTCCATCCTTTTCCCCCCTGTTTATGCTTTTCTTTCTCCTTTCTCCCCCTCACTAGTGTTTTGCTTTTGACCACTGCCTCCTTTAGTCCTACTTCCCTTCTATTATCCATTTCCCTTTATTCCCCTTTACCCTTACTGCTTCTTCCCTCTCTTCTATCCCCCCTCCCTTTTTTTTTCCCTTTTCACTCCTACTGCCTATAGGACAAGTTAGATTTCTATACCTAACTGATTGTGTTATTCCCTTCTTCAGCCAAATCTGATGAGAGTAAGGTTCAAACAATGCTCACCCCCTCCCTTCTTTCCCTCTGGTGTAATAGGTTTTTGTGTCTTCCTGTAATGTAATTTACCCTTGTCTGCCTCCTCCTTTCTCAGTACATTTCCTTTCATCAGACTAATCCACTTACTTGGATTCATTTAACCCACTTGATTAGATTTTTTTTTATCATTTCATCAAAGTCAACTTATATCCACCCCCTTTATGCATATTCTTTTAACATGGCGTAATAACAATATAGTTCTCAAGAGTTGCAAGTGTCATCTTCCCTTGTAGGGATGTAAACAGTTTGTCTTTATTAACAACATATTGTATCTTTCTGTCCCATTTACCTTTTTATGTCTCTCTTGAATCTTATACTTGAAGATCAAATTTTTTGTAGAACTCTGGTCTTTTTATCAGGAAGGTTTGGAAGTCCCCTATTTCATTGGATATCCATCTCCTCCCCTGAAAAATCATGCTCATTTTCACTGGGTAGTTGATCCTTGGCTGCAATCCAAGCTCCTTTCCCTTACAAAATATCATGTTCCACGTCCTACGGTCTTTTAATGTAGAAAGTGCAAAGACTTGTGCAATCTGACTGTGGTTCCATATTTAAATTGTTTCTTTCTGGCTGCCTGCAGTATTTTCTCTTTAATATGGTGATTTTGGAATTTAGCTATTATATGCCTTGGTGTTTTCAATTTGGGATCTCTTTCAGGTGGGGAGCGGTGGATTCTTTCTATAGGTGTTTTACCTTCTGGTTCTAAGACTTCAGGGTAGTTTTCCTTTATGATTTCCTGAACGATTCTGACCAGGCTTTTTTTTTATTTTCCCATCATGATTTTCAGGTAGGCCAATAATTTTTAAATTGTCTCTCCTGGATCAATTTTCCAGGTCAGTTGTCTTATCCATGAGGTATTTTACATTTTCATCTATTTTTTTTCATTTTTTTTGTTTCTGTTTGACTGATTCTTGCTCTCTCATAAAGTCATTAGCTTTTCATTTGTCCAATTCTAATTTTTAACATATTGTGTTCTTCTGTTAGATTTTGTACTTTCTTCTCCAATTGGCCAATTGTATTTTTAAGGGATTTATTTTCTTCAGTGTACTTTCTTCTCCAATTGGCCAATTGTATTTTTAAGGGATTTGTTTTCTTCAGTGTGCTTTCTTCTCCAATTGGCCAATTGTATTTTTAAGGGATTTGTTTTCCTCAGTGTACTTTTTTTTCTAATTGGCCAATTGTATTTTTTAAGGACTCCTCTCCCTCTCTCATTTGATTTTTAAAAATCCTTCTTGAGCTCTTCTAAGAAGTCTTTTTGGACTTCAGCCCAGTTCATATTCCCTTTTGATGCTGCAGATGTGGGTTTGCTGACAATGTTGTCCTCTTCAGAATTTCTGTCTTGATCTTCACTCTTCTCATAATATGAATCTATCGTATGTTTCTTTTTACTCATGGTGTTTCTTTATTCCCTGGCCTTTAATGAGATTAAGCTTTCCTCCTGGGGAGCAGAGGGCACTAACCCACACTTTCTATGTTGGGAGCCTAGGTCTTGGTCACTGACTTTGTGTGCTGGGACCTCTGGCAGCTTACCTGGTATTGGGCTGGAATCAGCAAGGCTGGGACTTTCAGGCAAATCTAGGTTGCCTGCTTTTCCTTTTGTTTAGCTTTGTTCAGCTCCTTTTAGATGGGTGCTGCAGGGTATTTATCTGCCTGGGGCCCCTTGCACTGTTGTCTACTTTAGTTCAGCTGAGGCACTGGGAGACTCATTTGCTGTAGAATGCAGAGGCACTGGGATTGCCTCCAGATGTGCTAAAGTGGATCTTTCCACTAGCTGGCTGGGCAACTTCCATTCAGTACTGCTACCCTTCCCCCAGGGTAAGAGGGGCCTTTCCTGTTTATCCCTCTAGCTACCTGGGCTACTGCATTGCTGCTCTCTATCTTTCTTCTGGTTCAGCTGTTCCAGGGTTTTTTCTGGGGAGATATTTTCTGGGTTTTCAGAGGTTGATAGGGGAGGGTAAAAACAACTACCTTTTTACTCCACCATCTTGGCTCCTGGAAGTGGAAAACAAAATTCTACTTTCTTCAAAAATCATTTTTCAATTCACATTAAAGCTAGTACCTTCCCTCTAATATTATCTTTAATTTGTCCTGTGTATATAATTTTGTTTGTATATATTTCTTGTTGTTTTTTTACTTGCATGTTATCTCCTCCATTAGATTGTAAGCTTCTTGAGGGCAGAGACTCTTTTTAAATTTTATTTGTGTCTCCAGCTCTTAACACAGAACTTAGAATATTGGTGTTCAGTAAACTGAACTCTTCAGAGAATCTGACCCCATGGAATATAGCACCTCAATACCATCCACTGGGGTTTTATTGGCAAAGATACTGGAGTGGTTTGTCCTTTCCTTCTCAGGTGGATTAAGGCAAACAGAAGTTAAATGACTTGCTCAGAGTCACAGTTAGTAAGTATCTGATGCCAGATTTGAGTTCAGGTCCTCCTGACTGCAAGCCCAGCACTCTATCCACTGAGTCACTTAGCTACTCCAGAACATACTAAATGTTTAATACTGTTGACTTGAATTGGCCATGTACAGCAATGATTTTGAACTCAAATAGAAATGGTGGGTCACTAAACCACAAATAAGGATTCCTGTGGCCTACACATTGACTTAGAAAACCACATATTAGCATTATCTATGTTATAATGCATTTTAATTTGTTTTATTAAAAATTTCCTGAATACATTTTAACTTTGTTCAGGCTATACTCCTGTGGCCTAATATTTGTCCCCTTTGATGTAGACTAGAACATAACACTCCTAGACTGTCAAGGAAAGTTACAATTAAGTGACTTTGGCCTTTGATGAAGATTTGTGCACTATAATAGATTTAGTACTACAGTTACAATTGCTTGACTACTGCAGTTATGAGTATTCTTTTAAAATAAAAAAAGTAGTCTTAATTGAAATTGAAGTTTATAGGCTTGTATTTTTCCTCAGTTGGAGCTCTTATCCACTTTTCACTTTCTCTTTTTAGAATTTCCACATAAGATCAGTGATGTTTGATTGTTTTCACATCTTAGATGACAGACTCTTTCACGATAATATTCATGGAAAAAATATGTTTTTTTAGTTGCAATTGCTGAGTTTTTTTTTTTCCCTTCCATAGTAGTTGACTGTATGGCAGTGGTTGTGGAAAGAGACCCTGGAAATTATTTATCCATGAAGCAAACCAACTCTAGTTTTATATCAGCTCATCACTAGGGAAATTTTATTCTCTACTTGTTTGGAGTGTTTGGTATGTCAAACAATAGGAAAGTTGATTACCTTTATAAGATTTTTTTCCTTAAAAGTGAACTTCAAGTTCAAAAAGTGGACCAAACCTAAAACAATCTCTATGTGACCCTTGTTCTTTAAGAGATTTAGTACACATGCAAATGAGAAAATAATAATGTCAGGGAAAACAAAATATACCCTTCCCCCACCCCCAACCCCAAATAAAATCTTGAAAGCCAATATTTTATTTTATTTTTTTTAATGTTGCATGCTGGTACCATTACATCCCTCCATAATACCATTCATTATCATATGAATACCATAGTGATCCCCATAGCAACTAATTGTGTTTGCTTAAATAATAAATGGTTTCCAAGATCCAGTCCTATTATTAAGCTTAACCATGGGATACTACTGTGAGCTTTATTGATCTCTACCCCAAACTGATTGTTACTCTCTCATAACTTTCTGAAAAGCAGTTCATGTAGGAAGAAATTCTGTGGCTTTATCTGAAGCATATGATGAATTAAAAAAAGTAGGAGAAAGCAGTTCTGTATTTTTTTTTTTTCTTTGGCTTACAGGAACAAGAAAATTTCAGGTTGTGGAAAATAAGCTGAAATGAATATGGGGATTATTTCATTTAACATAATTATGTCATGGGGTTTTTCAAATTTCATTAGAATATTAACATAACATTTGATCTAAAATATCTTATATTTATTGTAATTAATCATATTAATACCTGGCATTTCTACAGTAATTTAGTCATTACAAAATTTTCTCTTCACAACTTTGTGGTGTAATAATACAATCATTTTTATTATTTTCCAGATGCAGAAACTGAGACTCAGAAAACATAAGGTAATTTGCTCATGATCACATAACTAGTATTTTGCAAGAGTTGAAATGGGATTCTTTTGATTTCATATTCAATACACAAGAGTTCTATTTCAGAACTTTCATAAAAATACATTTTTTTCCAGGAAGACCTGTTTTTATTTTTATTTTTTTCCAGGTGAATTTTTAAAATTTTTTTATTAATTTATTTTGATTTATCAACAATCACTTCCATATGCTTTTGAGTTTAAAATTTTCTCCCCCTTCCTCCCCACCACCCTCCCCAAGATGATGCAGAATCTGACATATGCTATACATATACATTCCAATTAAATATATTTTCACATTAATGATGTTGTAAGTAAAAATTAGAACCAATAGGAGGAACCACCAGAAAGAGAAAACCAAACTCAACAGAAGAGAAAAAAATAACAATTCAAATTCCCTAGTTTTTTCTTTGGATGTGGATAGCATTCTCCATCACGAGGCCTTTGGAGATGTCTTAGATCTTTGTATTGCTGGGAAGGGTTAAGTTTATCAATATCAGTCATTGCACAATGTGGCTGTTATTGTGTATAACATTCTCTTGGTTCTGCTTACTTCACTCAGCATCAGATCATACAAGTCTTTCCAGGTTTTTCTGAAGTCAGCCTGTTCATCGTTTCTTATAGCACAATAGTATTCCATCACATTCATATACCACAACTTGCTCAGCCATTCCCCAATTGATGGGCGTCCTCTCAATTTCCAATTCTTTGCCACCACAAAAAGAGCTGCTCTGAATATTTTTATACATGTGGGTCCTTTTCCCATTTGCATGATCTCTTTGGGATATAGCCCTAGAAGTACTATTGCTGGGTCAAAGGGAATGTACATTTTTATAGCCCTTTGGGCGTAGTTCCAAATTGCTCTCCAAAATGGTTGGATCATTTCACAACTCCACCAACAATGCATTAGTTTTCCAATTTTCCTACATCTTCTCCAACCTCTATCATTTACCTGTTTTGTCATGTTGGCCAATCTGATAGGTGTGATGTGGCACCACAGAGTTGTTTTGATTTGCATTTCTCTAATCAGTAGTGATTTAGAGAATTTTTTCATATGACTATAGATGGCTTTAATTTCTTTATCTGAGAACTGTGTGTTCATATCCTTTGATCATTTATCAATTGGGAATGACTTGTATTCTTATAGATTTGACTTAATTCTCTATATATTTTAGAAATGAGACCCTTATCAGAGAGACTAGTTGTAAAAATTCTTTCCCAATTTTCTACCTTCCTTCTAATCTTAATTTCATTGACTTTGTGAAAAAACTTTTAAACTTAATGTAATCAAAGTTATCCATTTTGCTTTTTGTAATGTTCTCTATCTCCTGTTTGGTCATGAATTCTTCTGTTCTCCATAGATCTGATAGGTAAACTATTCCTTGCTCTCTCAGTTTGCTTATAGTATCAGTCTTTATATCTAAATCATGAACCCATTTTGACTTTATTTTGGTATATGGTGTGAAATTTTGGTCTATGCCTAGTTTCTGCCATACTCTTTTCCTGTTTTCCCAGCAGTTTTTTTCAAAGAGTGGATTCTTATCCCAGAAGCTGGGGCCTTTGGGTTTATCAAATCATAGATTACTATAGTCATTGACTACTGTGTCTTGCATATTTAACCTATACTACTGATCCACCACTCTATCTATTTCTTAGCAAGTACCAAGCAGTTTTGATGATTGCTGCTTTATAATACAATTTAAGATCTGGAATAGCTGGGCCACCTTCCCCTGCATTTCTTTTCATTAGTTTCCTTGATATTTTGGACCTTTTGTTCTTCCAAATGAATCTTGTTATTATTTTTTCTAACTCTATAAAATAATTTTTTGGTAGTTTGATTGGCATGGCACTGAATAAGTAAATTAGCTTAGGTAGAACTGTCATTTTTATTATATTAGCTCGGCCTACCCATGAGCAACTGATGTTTTTCCAATTATTTAGATCTGACTTTATTTGTGTGAAAAGTGTTTTACAATTGTGTTCATAGAGTTCCTGGGTTTGTTTTGAGAGGTAGACTACTAAATATTTTATAATGTCTGTAGTAAGTTTAAATAGAATTTCTCTTTCTATCTCTTGCTGTTTGGTTTTGTTGGTAATATATAGAAATGCTGATGATTTATGTGGGTTTATTTTATAGCCTGCAGCTTTGCTAAAGTTGTTTGTTATTTCAAGTAGTTTTTTATTTGATTCTCTAGGATTCTCTAAACATATCATCATGCCATCTGCAAAGAGTGATAGCTTTGTTTCTTCTTTGACTATTCTAATACCTAGTATTCTAATAATTAGTATTTTGCGAGAACTGGAATGGGAGTCTTTTGATTTCATATTCAATACACAAGAGTTCTATTTGAGAACTTTCATAAAAATACGTTTTCATACATTTGTGCTGTTGTTGAGTCATTTCAGTCATGTCCAACTCTCTGTGACCTCCTTTGAGGTTTTCTTGGCAAAGATATTGGAATGTTTTGTCATTTCCTTCTCCAGCTCAATTTTGCAGATGAAGCCCTGAGGCACACTGGGTTAAGTGACTTGCCCTGGGTCACATAGCTAGTAAGTGTCTGAGGTTGGATTTGAACTCATGAAGAGGAGTCTTTCTGACTTCAGGCTGGGTACTTTGTCTACTATGCCATCTAGATGTACATTTTCATACACATAAAGACAAAAATAATTGTGTCTTGGGGCTTGGCAATGGGTTGTATTGCAAGACACCACTTCCCTAATCTCGGTCCCAAAAATCTTATAAAGCTTAACTGTACAGCAGGAACAAAGCAGTTATAGATAGAGAACCCTGACATAGATGGATCAGATATGATATAGAAGTTTATGAATTAAGAGAAATAAAAACAGCAAATTAAACCAATACCCTCTCACCTATTCCATCCTGAGGCAGACATTTAAAAATCTGAATTGCCCACAGCACATATAAAGTGGAAGGAGTCCTTAAACCTACTGATTACAGCTGAGAAACTAATTAAATAAAGGTGGTGGAATTAAAAAGAACCTGATGGGGGAAAATGACAATTAAAATTAATTCAATAAGGAAAGAAACAAGTGTTATGCTAAGGAGCTGGGAAGTAGCAGAAATCCAAACTTCATAGTCTCTGATTTCTAAAAAGTTTGCAATAGTTTAATTTAAACAAATTAAATTTGATAAGCACATTAAATATCTTGCAGTACCAGATAAGGTCCTGGTTCTGAGTATACCAATATAAGTATAGAAAAGCTTTGTACTCCAAAAGCTCATTATCACATTGGGTTCAGGGGCTATAGAATAATTCCATGCATGGCTATGATAGAAAAGAGTGAGATAGGTGCGAAGAAATAACCTGGCCAAAGAAAGGGCTATGAAAAATCTGAAGTGTGTATTTACACAGAATGAAGATTACTTCAGAATCTGAAAATCGAAAAGATATTTTTTTCCCTCATTCCATTCATAATTGAAAATAAATGCCATACAAAATACCATACATAGTCCCTCTAAAATATTCCTGGTGAATAATTGCATACAATAGGAAGAGATACCAAGCAAGGGATACATATAAACATAGAAGATAAAATCTAGAATTTTGGGTGCTTGAAATAAAAAGTTTTAGCACTAATAAAATAAATGCAAGTAGGATAAGAAAGGAAACTTTTGATTGGGGCAAAACATTTGCATAAAATATCTGTGCTATGAGTAAGACAGCCAATATGACAGAGAGAGGGAGAAAGAGAGAGAGAGAGAGAGAGAGAGAGAGAGAGAGAGAGAGAGAGAGATTCCCAAATGAGTAATGGTTGAAGAATATGGAAAAAAGAGCTTAGTAGAAGATTTGCAAACTGTAAGCAACCTTGTGAAAGACTGTTCCAAAATTACTAAGACAAATTTTAAAACAAATTATAACTCTAACCTCATACCCAGAAAAATAGAAAATATGACAAAAAGATGGGATGAGTCCACATAGGCATGAGATACGGATACAGAAAGATAGGAACATTAATATGTGATTGGTGAAGATTTCAATTGGTCTAATTATTCTGCAAATGATTCAGAATTACCTAAATCCAAAAGTGACTGAAATGTTCATAGTCTTTGAATCAGAGATATCAGTACTGGGAAGTCATCCCAAAATGGTAAAAAAAATAGAAAGATGCCCCCTCCATGTATGCTAAAGTATTCATTGTATCATTTGTTATGGTAGCAAAGGAAAGAAATCAACCTGATTATCCACAAATTTAAGCATTGATTCAAAACATTTAGTATATGAATATAATGAAATATCACTGATATAGAAAAGGATAAATAGAAAGAATTTTGACAAGGAGAGGAAGAATTGTATCAATGGATATAAATGAATTAAATAGAACCAGGACAACAAAATACACAATATTTGCAATGATGTACATAGAAAAAAACAAAAAACATAAAAACAAAAGAAAACAAATTCTATGTAATTATAAAAATCAGTCTTAGAAGAGATAAGAAAATGAACCTCCTCTGTTTCTTTGCAAAGGTAAAGTTGGAGTGTTTAATCCTGAGAAAAATTGCAAGAACTGTCAGATATGAGGATGTGTTGGTTAGTTTTGCTGAACTTTCTTTCTTTTCTTTCTTTGCAAAAAATCTTGAGTTAGAGGCATAGCTCTTCAGATAGGGAAAGAGAAAAAGTAATTTTGAGAACAAATGTAATATAAAGACAAAAGATAACATAAATTGAATCTAGACCTAAAATTTGAGTGAGACAGGTGACTTTGCACAACTATCTCTCACTTAAATTCAATTCACTTGCAAGTCATGTCATCACCATCCTGATGCCATGGTCCTCTTCAAAAATGAAAGACAAATAACAACCGATCCTTCATCACTGAATGGGCATTGCCTCAGTCAAACTGAGACCTAGAAAGGACCTTAGCTTAATAAGGCCAAGGTCTCCCACTGCATCCAGGGCCATCTCTTGTAGTCCTGATTTATGTCTTGCCACTAGACCCAGATGGCTTTGGAGGAAAAAGTGAGGCTGATGACTTTGCACAGCCCTGCCTCACTTAAATTCAATTCACTTGCATGTCATGGCATTACCTTCCTGATGCCATGGTCATCTTTGAGAACAAAGAACAAATAAAACCTGAAATCAGGAAGACCAGAGTTCAAATCCAGTCTTCTGTTTTCCTCAGTTTCCTTACCGGTATAATGAGCAGAAGAAGGAAATGGCAAACCATTTCAGTATCTTTGCCAAGAACGCCTCAAATGGGGCCAAAAAGAGTTGGACACAATTGAAACAACTCAACAACAAAATTTGTTATTTTAAGTTTTATTAAGCAATGCAAATTGACTATTCATATGCATGTACTATCTAAAGCAAATGATCAATATTACTTAAAATATCTTCTGTCAGAAAAAAGAAAGAAGGAAAGAAAGAAGGATAGTGAGGACAAAGTTCAAGATTGTTTTAATAATCACTCCTTTTGGCTACTGTTCCTCTCCCTTTCAAATAATAAGACTGTAATTACTTTTGAGGGAAGATGTTTGAATGATATATATAATATGATATCCAATTCATTTTATTCAAACAACAAACAAGAAAAAAGACAGAAATACAATCTATAATCTAATTTTGTATGCAATCACTATTTTCAATATGTCTGATTCCAATTGCACACACACACACACACACACACACACTACTAATTTTTTTGCGGCTGATGTGATAGGTCAACAATTCTATTTACAATCCTCTTTTAGCATCTGCCATGTTTTATAAACATAAAATGTGCCAAAGAAAATAAACAATGAAATTAAATGTTGCTGAATGATTAAGATTTCATTGAGTACTTTACATTTTCATTCAAAGAAGAATGTGCTTTATAATTCCCTCTCTGAATTTAGGGTTAGTCACTGCAATTACACAGCATTCTGTTTCATTTTAATTTAATTTTTGACATTATTATAGTCATTTAAAATATTATTCTCCTGATTTTAGTTATTTTATACTGTATCAAGTCATATAAATCTTCCCATGTTTCTTTCAAATTTATTTTAATCATTTCTTGCAGTATAATAATATCTCATTACATTCACATACCACAACTAGTTAAGCTATTCTCACATCAATGGACACATCCTTTATTGCTTGGTTTCTGGTAACACAAAAGAATTCTCCCAATGGTATTAAGTTATATGTGAAGGTTTTCTGTCTTTAACTACCTTAGTTTGTTTCACCAGAAATGATGTTGAATCTCAACTGTTTCTCAACAGCAAGCCAGTCAGTCAATCAACAAACATTTATTTAATAGGCTTTTTATACTCTCAAGGAGTTCACATACTAATAAGGAAGACAAGCAATGAAAGGGATATGAAAAGGTGGTGGGGGTTACAAAGGTACACTGTGCAAGGGGCAGGTTATAGAGGTCCAGAAAAATGCATTCTGGTGGAAAATGAAGAGACATCTAGCCTGGGCATATATTTTTAAAAGACTGTACAATTGCTTTTTTTCCAAAATTTTAGGAGCATGTGACAGGAGAGCACAACTTCCTCTAAGGTTCAATTTTAGAGGTTCTTAATGGGCTGGTGGGGCTAATAAGGATACTTCTTACCCAGTGTGGTTTAAGGGAAGACTTCATTTAAATCCTCAATGATTATCTGTTCAAAAGGCATTATATTCTTCATCTTTTCCAGCTCTTTCTCAAGTTTTCCAGTTGTAGAATTTGGGGTTTTCATTAAATCAGAACAATTTTTTTTTACATCTTCCAGTTCCTTAGCATCCACTAGTGCAGTGAATTTATCTGCAGGACACTGAACTTCTCCTCAGTCTTCCACAAGGCCAAACTTGGTCACATTTTCCTTCCAGAAAGCCCAGTTGATCATTTGCAACTTCTTGGGCAGACCAGCCAATCTGGTAGTAAGATAATTCAGTATGTGATTTCAAAGCATTAGCAATGCCTCTCTGGTTTGGGGGTATGATCTTCCCAAATGCTACCCAATCAATAGCTTTCAGAGAAAGCTTTCATTCAGTCACCTTGGAACTTCACCAACCAAGGTGGAATACTTCCAAACATTTTAACTGTAGATTCTTGAAGGAGTCTCCTGTCTTACAGTCATCAGAAGATGGGGCAGATTATACATCTGAGGCAGGAGATGAAATAATCTTTAGAGCTGAAATGATCTTCAGTATTTAGAGGTTTCTCAAACATGATGAAATAGTCTAAAGAAGTGCAGGAAGCATGTGATGTAAGTTTTGTGATTTCCATCTTGTATATACATACTCACGTAATAGATATGTACACATTTACATATTTATGGTGTATTTAAGTGGCACGATGGATAAAGTCAGACCTGGAGTCAAGACAACTTATCTTCCTGAGTTGAAATTTGGCCTCAGACACTGTATTGATTGTGTGACCATGGGCAATTTGCTTAACACTGTTTTTCTCGGCTTCTTCATCTGTAAAATGAGCTGGAGTAAGAAATGGCAGATCAGGGGCCGCTAGGTGGCACAGTGGATGGAGCACCAGCCCTGAAGTCAGGAGTACCTGAGTTCAAATCCGACCTCAGAAAAAATATTTGACACTTACTAGCTGTGTGACCTTGGGCAAGTCACTTAACCCCAATTGCCTAAAAAAAAAAAAGAAAGAAAGAAATGGCAAGCCACTTCAGTATCTTTGCCAAGAAAACCCAAAATGGGGTCAAAAAGAGTTGGACATGACTGAAACAACTGAACAACAACAATACACATGCATGTAGATGTCTGTCTATCTATCTATCTATCTATCTATCTATCTATCTATCTATCTATCTATCTATCTATCTATCTATCCATTTATCTATCTATCTATCCATTTATCTATCTATCTATCTATCTATCTATCTATCTATCTATCTATCTAT
>NW_020954599.1:27471455-27495457 GCF_900497805.2 Vombatus ursinus
ATCTATCTATCTATCTATCTATCTATCTATCTATCTATCTATCTATCATCTATCTCTCCATACGTACACTTGTTTGCTCACATACACACATATATGTAACAGTGCCTCTTATTTAATTTCAATTCTCTCTATTAACATCTCTGATACAGATAGATATATTCATATATATATAAATATACACATATATACATATATTCCAATAATAATGATATATATGAAAGAAAGAAACACCAAAATATTGACAATCAACAATGCTAAATTTATAAAATAGCAACATTGAGTAGAATTTTGAATAAAAACTGCTAGGATTTTCATGATTCCTGACATTATGACTGTGGGAAGGCTTTTGTGTTTATGAAAGGATTTCAACAAATTTGCCCTAGTCACATTTAAAGAAATAATACATATTTATTGACCAGAAGATCAAATCCAATTGCAGGTAACAGTTATATATTACTGTGTATAAACAAAGCCTAATCTAAGTAACTTATGAGTTACTAATACTGTGAGTCCCAAACTCAGTTTGAAATCTGACTTGACAAAAAAGTTTTCCCACAGTCATACTGTCATGAATGGTGAAAGCACTAGTGATATTATTTTAAAATTCTACTTGCTGTTCCCATTTTATAGATTTGATTTTGTTGATTGTCAATATTTTGAAGTTTTTGCTTTTCTTCTTTCCTTCCTTCCCTTTCTTCCTTCCTTCCCTCTCTCTTTCTTTCTTTCTTTCTTTCTTTCTTTCTTTCTTTCTTTCTTTCTTCCTTTCTTTCTTTCTTTCTTCCTTTCTTTCTTTCTTTCTTCTTATTGATGAACTTACCAATGGAAACAGTGTGGTATAGTGAAAAGAACATTGAGACCCTGGAGTCTAAGATTCTAGGTCATATATCACCTCTAGTGACCTCTATGACCTCAGACAAGACTTAGTGTCTTCCTCTGTTAAATGAGAAAAGTGTACTAGCCAGATGGGTCCTCAGCTTCTTCCCAGTTGTAAATCTATGATCCTATGGCAATAAATATTTGATAACTAGTTCATTTTGTCAACACTTATGAAATTATATATACACGTATATGTATATATACACATGTATAGGCATATATGCATATATATGCATATATATATTATATATAAAATGACAACTTTGATTTACTGAGTACTTCAGGATTTACAAATCATTTTTCTCAACACAATCTGGTAGATTAGATAGTAGTTTTATCATCCCCATTTTACAGCTATGGAAACTATGGCTCACTAAAATGAAATGACAATAACATTAAGATGGCTAGTAAGTGTCAAAATCAGGGCTTGAATTTAGCTCTTCTGACCCAAAGCTTTTCATGATTTTTGCCATTCTAGTTTATGAGATTTGACCCTTGAATATTCACATTTATGGCAGTATTACCAGTATGCTTCTCACGTTTTGTTTATTTGCCTTCTTCTCTGAATGAGACAGTTGATCCTGCTTTATGGATGTATTGGGATCATGAAAGGGTGCCTCAGGCATAAGCTGAATTTTTATTGTTTCAAAGCAAGATGGTCTTTCTTTAAAAAAATAATAAGAGATCTACTATTGTCCTTCTCTTTTGTTTTATTTTGCCTCCGGTATTTATGCATTTATGGGTGGTTTGTTGTCCTAACCAAATAACATGGATAGTAACATGGAAATAAAGAGAGAGGGAGAACTGGACAGAGAAGTATTTTTGCTTTCCTCCTCACTCTCACTCTCTCTCTCTCTCTCTCTCTCTCTCTCTCTCTCTCTCTCTCTCTCTCTCTCTCTGTTTTTGTCTGGACTTCTGTTATAGTTGGACAGGTCACTGGTGCCAATCCTTCACTTAATGTTTTAACAAGTTACTGAGGGCAATGAACTGTTGTGACTCTCCCAGTGCTACAAACAAATAATATATGATATAGACAAGACTAGAACCTAGGTCTTCCTGACTCCAAGACTAGCCATCTCTCCAGTGTACTCACAACTCTGGAGTCATCCTCAATTCTTCACTACCTCTCAGCTCCCATATCTAATTTATTGCCAAGTCCTGTTGATTTCCTCTCTGTAATATCCCTTGAATATGCTCCTTTCTCTCCTCTGTCACCGGCACCATTCTAGTGCAGGCCCTTGTCACCTCATATCTCTACCATTGTAGCCTTCTGTCTGGTCTGTCTGACTCAAGTCTCTCTCCACTCCAATTTACCTTCCATTCAGTCAATAAAGTGATCTTCCTAAAGCATAAGTTTGATCACATTGAACCCTGCTTACCCTTCCCTACCTCACCAAACTCTATTGGCTTCTTAATGCCTCCAAGACCAAACACAAAATGCTCTGCCTGACACTAAGGTCATGATTTCCTCAAAGGCCTTCGTAACCTAGCCTCCTTTCATCTCTTCAGTCTTCTCTGACCTTGCTGCCAAACAGAAATCCTTTGAACTACCTACACTGGCCACCTGGCTGTTTCATGATGCATCTGGACATTCTTTAGGGCTGTGTCCAAGATTGGAATCCTTTACTTCTTCCTTTCAGATTACTGACCTCCTTAACTTCCTTTAAGTCCAGACTGAAACTACCTCCTCCAGGAAGACTTTCTTAACCCCTCTTAATTTTAGTGCCTTCCTTCTGTTAATTATTTCCTATGTATCCTGTAAATAGTTTTTTTTTTTTTGTATATCTGTTTTGTTAGATTGCAAGCTCCTTGAGGTAAAGGACTATCTTTTGCCTCTTTTCAAATTTCCGGTGTTTAGTGCAGTGCCTGGAACATAGTAGCCACTTAATAAATATTTATTGATTGATTGACTGATTGCCACAGTTTTACCTAGTCCCATATGTCCCAGATTTTCTGGAATGAATCCAGCTTCAAGAAAATCATATATAATTTCAATGAGGTTTTGCCAGTGGAATATCCTCTGGTAGATCATGTGTCTCAAATTTGGGTTCCAAAAATATGGTCAATGTTTATGTATGTATGTGTGTATGTATGCATGTGTGCATGTGTGTATGTATGTATGTATATGTGTACATGTGTGTCTATGAATATAGACACATAGACCTTGTACATTGACAATATTATTGGAACCCACATTTGAGAACAGTATATATCTATATCTGGTTATAGATATTGATAGATATGTTATATATGCATATACATATAAGTATAAATATGTACATATGTGTATTTGTGTACAGAGAGAAAGAAGCAGACAGAGAGGAAGTATGAGGCTTAACTATTAATCATTTATGGGCCTGTAAACCCTCCATTAATAGCTACCCTTTCTGATTATTTCCCTAGCCATTTTCTGATCTAAATCTTTGTCCCTTCTGTCAAATGATCAAATGAGATAATATTTGTTGTGTGACTAGAAGAGTGGCACTTATCATAATAGGCACTTAATGAGTGTTTATTCCTTCCTCTCCTTTCCCTGTTTCTTCCCCTCTCCCTATTTTTGGGCTTGTATATGATGTTGGCCAACACTGACCCAGGTATTGTGCTCTAGGAAAATAGAACTAAGACCAAGTTGGTGAGATTGAAATAAACTAAGGTCATGGTTTCCTCATTATTTCCATGTTGGTAAACACTACATGAGCATCACACAGTATTCGGGCATGAAAAACCATGAAGTTTTCTACATATCACAAAGGTTACACAAAATGAGAACCAAGACAGATCTCTAAGTGCAGCTAGCAACCTATGGGTCCAAGACTCAGTGATTTAGGTATTCTACTGACTTGCTCACTCATCTATCATTTGCACATTCCTCACTAACTAATCCCTGTCTTTTCCCAACCTCCTCCATTTTTCCAACTGCTTGCAAGTGTACTTGAGAACCTTTCCCATAAAGAAAAATGAAGCTCTCTGTTATTCAAACGACAAGTCCTATATTCATTGGTAGAACAAGCAGCACAATCTATCTTCTAGTTACAGAAAACCACATCTCATTCTTCAGAAAGTGGCTTCTTCTCAGTCTGCTTGGCCCCAGGTTCACCAATGCCATATATATAAAAATTTCAGTGGCACCATATATCCTTCAAATTATCGAGTGCCTGCATATGCTTAGCACTGTGCTAGGTGGTATGGCTGGGGGGAAGGAAGAGGGATGGAGGGATACAAACCTTAAAGTACTACTATAAACCAATAATCAAGTTACTTTGTTGGGTACCCCAAAGCATATATTAATTTTAAAAAATGTTAGTGTTTTGAGAAAGATAGCATAGCATACATATTCTTGTTATACCTTTAATAGCATTTATCTAATAGAGTTGATGTGAGGATTGAGCAAGGCAGTATTTGTAAACTTGTTTAGCACAGTGACGGGCACGTAGTAGATCCTTAATAAATGCTTATTTTTTTCTCTTCCCTTTCCTTTTAATTTAATTAGTAGTCTAAAGTAGGGGTGTCAAATATCAGCCAGAGGGCCTGCATTTGGGCAACAACATTCCCAAGTATCACCTGAACCAGATTAAATGAAATTGAGAACTATTTAACAGAGTAAATAATAACATAATAGATTATAGTTAATGTTAATATGTGTTATTCCAAGTCAATACATAGCCCACAGGGATCCTTATATTCAGTTTAATCCTTGTTTCTATTTGAGTTTTGTATCATTGTTTTAAATGTGTGTGTGCAGGTGTGTGTGTGTGTGTGTGTGTGCATATGTATCTGTACACTGTCAAGCAGAAGAAAAAGTGATTATTCTCTTAATAATGTGAATAAGAGCGAATAAAGTGAAAGAATATGGGATGATAATTCACTTAAAATGGAATTCTTCATTTAAAATGGGATTTAATGCATGGTTCATCTATATAGTAAGCTTCCCTACTGCTTAATTGAATTAGGTTGCCAAAACCTTAACATACAAGTTTTGAAATGCACAGCTGATGAATTGTGACTTTCAGCTAATGACTCCCAAAACAAGTGATTCATGAAAGTCGCATGGAACAGGACAGATACCTGCATATTTAGTCAACAGATTAAGAATTTGTTATATACAGTCTTTGCTTCCTAGCTAACTCTTCTGGGTCACTCCCTTCCCCTTCCTCACCCAATTCTTGTACTTACTCATATGATTTTTAGCCAATTGAAAAAATTTACCTCTTTGATCATGTAGCTAGTGTTAATTCAGAACAAATTAACATTAAGAGGTCTTTAAAAAAAAAGAAAAAAAAGAATGGCAGCATTATTGAAGAGAATATTTGAGTTGAAGAGCTCCAAAACTATGAGAAACTTTTGTCATGTATTAAGGAGTGCAGATTCTTAGATATGTTTCAAAATGCCCCCATTTTATACAAAAGTTCTCACAGCAGGGTACCAAATTAGGATACATATGAATAAAGTTGAAGGAATGGATCTGGGATCTGGAAAGCATGAATTCACATGATATCTTCTATACTTCCTAGCCCTGTGGTCCTAAGCAAATCGCTTATTCTTTCTCAGCCTCAGTTTCTTGGCCTATAAAATGGGAATGAGACTACTACCTACCTTTCAGAATTTATGTGTGAATCAAATGAGATAATATTTATAAAGCACTTGGCAAACCCTAAAATGCTATATAAATGTTATCATAAATGTCACCATCATTATTCTAGATTTAGAGATGGAAGATACCTTAGAAGCCACTTAGTACAACTCCATTTGTTAAATGAGATCTAGAACGGTTAAGAGATTTTCCTAGGGTCACATAGCTAATACGTTTCTGAGGCAAGATTGGAAATGAAGCCTTCCTAACTTCACATGCAGCACTCTGTCTACTATATATACCACTTAAATTGCCTCAAATGAGGTAAAGGGCACTTAGTTACCTTAATCATTCAATGGGCACATGATCTCATTCATAAGGGCATTCTATTCACTAGTATAGATCATAATCCATCCACATACTTCCAAATCTGGGCCTTTTCACTGTCTGTCCCCCATGTCTGGAATACTCTCTTCATAATTGCCTTCTAGTTTCCCTGGCTTCCTTCAGGTGCCAGTTAAAATCCCATATACTGCCAGAAGCTTTTCTTTGCTGATCCTACTTAAAGCTGATGCTTCTCTTCTGAAATAATGTTTGTATATAGGATTTAGTATCCCATCTCTCCCAAAGGAGAGACAAATAGACTGTGAACTCCTAGAAAGCAGGGACTATTTTATAGCTGTTCCTTTCTTTCTCCCTCCGCCCTTCTTTTGTAACCTGATGCTTGGCTAGTATCAAGTAGATAGTGGAAATTTAATAAATGTTTGTGTCTCATCCTTTGTTCTTCTTGTCTGTGTCTTTCCAGGATTTCTGTAAAGAAATCCTCTAACGATAATCTGCCCAGTCCGATTGAGCCTTGTTCTGATGCTTTCAATAATTCATATTGCATGGTAATATCAGTAGTTCTCATGGAAGACACAAAGGACTCATCCTCCACAGAAAGCTTTTCCCAAGCCACCTTAATGCTAGTAAATTTCCACTGTGGATTTTTCCTATTTATCTTGCATATATCTTGTCTGTGCATAGATGTTTACTTCCTTTCTACCTCATTAGATTGTGTGGTCTTCAAGTGCAAAGATTGTCTTTTGTCTTTTTTTTTTTTTTTCATTCCTAGCACTTACCACATTTCCTGGACATATTACTCATTTAATAAATATTTATTGACTGACTGACTCCACCCAGATAATGTTCAAAATTCTCTATTTTTATTAACAAATTCCTTTATGAGTACACAGTTCAAAAGCTGCAAAGAATGAACATGCACATGTAGAAGTATGCATGTATATGTGTGCATATATACATATGTGTGTCTGTCTATGGATATACATACATATGGGTTATCTCAGAGGCCATAGGAAATAACAATACATGACCTTAAGGGGCAATCTTGGAAAAAGCAGTGCTCTAGCAGGAAGTATTAGAGGTCAATATCTCACTTTGGCATTACCTATCATAACCACTAATGTATATGAAAGCTTTTTCTCTCTGTATCTGACTTATTCTACAATGTTCCTTAATCCCTAGCAGAAGTTATCACTTTCAGGCCTAACACAGAGTGCTGTTTTGTCCCCAACTTTTTTTTACCACATACATTGTCTTCTCACCTTTATTTTTTTTATTGTTGAGTATATATTTTCACCTTTGTTCTAATTATTTAATGATCTGACTGGAAAGAGATGAAGTAACTGGAAAGAGAAGAAAGATAAAGAGCCAAATTTTTACATTTCAGATAATCTCATTTTCATTTGTGTCTATATATAATATTGGAAATAATAATAATAACAGTAACAACAATAATAGCAATAACAGTAATTTAAGGGTTGCAAAGTGCTGTACATGTTATTTCATTTAATCTTCACAATAATTATCTGAGATAGTTGCTATTATTATCCCCATTATACAAATGAGGGAACTTAAACTAAGAGATATTAAGTGACTTTCACAAAGTCATATACCTGTTAATATTACAGGTGGGATTTGAAAACAGGTATTTCTAATTCTAGATCTAGCACCCACAGCTCCACTAAGGTCTCTCAAAATTGATATCACAATTTCGTATTGTGATATGTGCCTACATGTGATTTGTCATGTACACTGTATTCTAAATCTATTCTTACAGAAAAAAATGATATGAAAATATGAGACTTTTGAACAACTGACAATACTTTTCACTTATTACTCCTAGATTGTTTTCAAAGACATGCATACATACCCACACATACATGTACATACATATATACACACATGTGTATTGCACATGCACATTTATACACATATACACATACAATACATATCTGTATAAATGTATAATGTATGCATATATATATATGTATGCATGCAAAATATGTGTATGTGTGTGTATACATACATAGCTGGTTTACTCAAATTTACATTTAAGCCACTGATTATCAAGATGAATTTAGGAAATCTTGTTGATTTCTTCATTTAATTTCTCTACTTCTCTAGTCTCTTCAAAACATGTTGGTGCATGAATTACCATTATGATTATAGTAATCTATTTACTTATGTTTCTTGTAAGTGTTTAAAGATAAAACGTCCAAGGGATTCATGAAGTGATGTTGTTGTTGCCTTTGGGTGCACAGTGAAACTGACTCTTCCAACTGCTTAATTTGCATCACTTTGGAGACACTGTAAACTACATTTCCACAGATTGCTAAAACTGTGTGATGTTACCCTATTTCCATTTTTTTTGCATGACTATAAATATGGGTGGGATTTAGATCCTCTGGAAGGTTAGCTAGTCACTGGTAATTGGATGAAAATATGAAACATTTATTTAATGTTCCTATGAGCAAAACTATATGCTCAATTGGAGGAATACACATAAAAAAGTTAGTCCCTGTTCTCAAGGGGTTCACATTCTAATGGAGGAGACAATGTATATAATATTGTCACTGAGCAAAGCTTATACATTTTGACCATCAACTGTTAATGCATGGAGTCAATCTAAAAATAATGTGATTCTTTATTAGATACCTTGGACACATTGTTTTCAGGGAATATAATGTAAGCATATATATGGGGGAAGTGGGAGATGGTGAGTATGTTTGCTATTTACTGGTATATGCCTGCTATATCTAAATAAAGAATATACAAAAAGAAAAAAATAATATAAAACAATCACTGTCTAAATCTTTGCACATTCATTCCATATCTCTAGTGCCCCCTCATTGTTTCAGTGAAAGCAGAAGGCTATACAGGAATGAAGGCTATTCTGTCTTTGTCTCTATTTCCCAAGCACTTTGCTAAATTAATCTTCCAGAAAATGTCACACACACACACCCTCCCCCCTGCTTAATTTGGAGTTGCTATTACAGCTCCAGACTCTCCAGTAACTCTCATTTTAAGCCATGTTGGTTGAATTTCTCCCTCAGTACAGTAAATCTCTTTTTAGTGTATGTTTGATTCCTTTTCATTGGTCCAACTCTTATAGAAGTAACATTAGTAGAGAAAAAATAGGAAACAACAACTATACCAGTGGCACAAGCATGTTCCATTACTATATCATTTCAATTTTCATGTCTTGTTGGACATTCAGAACTACTTAATCTTTACAGGAATTTTGATAATCTAGGATGAAAGAACTTTAATCAATTTCTCGGATATTTCTCCTTGCGGAGGAAACCTGTAAACTTCATGTTTTAATTTTCTACACGATTTCTGAGGCACTAAGTAAAATTGAAACCTTGATTAAATAGTACATCATTTAAGTAATGCATAGGGACTAATTACCTTTTAGGTAGAAGCAGACCTTTAAAGTAACTGAATCAAATCACTGCAGTCAGACAATTTAAAGAGTTCAATCTGAAATTGGGAATCATGGGACACCGGGTGGTACAGGGAAACAGCATGCCAGATTTGGAGTCACAGGTTCTAGGAACCTTGGTAAATAAATGGCTGGATTTGCAGTCAGGGTTCTAATCTTGCCTCAGATATTTATTAGTTGTGTGACCCTGGTCAATTTGATTAATCACATTGTGCATCAGTTACTTTATCTCAAAACAAGAGATTTGAATTCAAATGTCCACAGCAGCTCTAAATTTATGATCCAGGTATATGAGTTGGAATTCTAGCCATTCCACTGGCTTGAATTACCTTACAAAAGTATCTTAACTTCCCTAGGCATGAAAAGATTAGAACTAAATGGGTTCTAAGGTCACGTCCAGCTCTAAATATATGATCTAATTCCTTTATTCTAAAAAACATGCCCTTCCTCTTTCTTTTAGTCTCAGTATATTTCCTGGGGTGCCTAAAATGTATTTTACACAATCAAGTTGCCCTTTTACTTGAGTTGATCTAAACTGAATGTAAATATTTATGCTAATTGTTAAAGTTTGTCTTTGTACAGAAAAATAACTTAAAGAAAATTTTAAAAATGAAAGAAAAAGATTTAATCACCCTTGTCATGTATCTTTTCTTTGCTAAAGATACTATAATAAGATTTGGATAATTTTGAAGAAAATGAATGAGTATATTTGATAATTCATCTGTTTGGTATTTATTTGATAATGCCTTTAAGAATTTCAAATACACTCAGCAAGCATTATATGTAATGTGAGAAGAAAAATAAATTGAAGGAATTAGTATAGGCAATGAGGGGAAAAAAAACTATCATTCTTTGCAGATGATACGATGATATACTTAGAGAATCCTAGAGAATCAAGTAAAAAAAACTATTCGAAGCAATTAACAACTTTAACAAAGTTGCAAGATATAAAATAAACTCACATAAATTATCAGCATTTCTATATATTATCAAAAAAGCCCAGCAGCAAGAGACAGAAAGAGAAAATATACCTAAAATAATTGTAGATAATATAAAATATTTGGGAATCTGCCTGCCAAGACAAACACAAGAACTATATGAACACGATTACAAAACACTTTCCACACAAAGTCACATCTAAACAATTAGAAAAATATCAATTGTTCATGCATAGGCTGAGCTAATATTAAAAAAAAACAATTCTAATTAAATTAATTTACTTATTCAGTGCCATACCAATCAAACTATCAAAAATATTTTACAGAGCTAGAAAAATAATAACAAAATTCATCAAGAAGAATATAAAATCAAGAATATCAAGAGAATTAATGAAAAAAATGTAAAGAAAGGTGGCCTAACTATACCAGATCTAAAACTATATTATAAAGTAGCAATCATCAAAACTATTTGATACTGGTTAAAAAATAGAGTGGTGGATCAATGGAATAGGAGGTATGCAAGACACAGTGGTCAATGACTATAATAATCTACTTTTTGATAAACACAAAAATTCCAGCTTCTGGGATAAAAACTCATTATTTAACAAAAGCTGCTACGAGAATTGGAAAATAATATGGTAGAAATTAGGCATAGACCAACATCTTGTACTCTATACTAAGATAAAGTCAAAATGGGTACATGATTTGGATATGTGATGATACCATAAGCAAATTAGGACAGCAGGGAATAGTTTAGCAGCCAGATCTGTGTAGAAGGGAAGAATTTATGGCCAAACGACAGATAGAGAATATTATGAAATGCAAAATGGATAATTTTGATTACATTAAATTAAAAAGGTTTTGCACAAACAAAACCAATGCAACCAACAAAGCAGAAAGCTGGGAAACAATTTTTACATCCAGTGTTTCTGATAAAGGCCTCATTTCTCAAATATATAGAGAACTGAGTCAAATGTATAAGAGTACAAGTCGTTCCTCAGTTGATAAATGGTCAAAAGATAAGAACGGATAGTGTTCAGATAAAAAATTAACACTTTTTATAGTTATATGAAAAAATGCTCTAAATCGTCATTGATTAGAGAAATGCAAATTAAAACATCTCTGAGGTACCACCTCACACCTATCAGATTGGCTAATATGACAGAAAAGCAAAATGATAAATGTTGGAGAAGATATGGGAAAATTGGGACACTAATGCATTGTTTGTGGAGTTGTGAACTGATCCAACCATTTTGGAGGGCGATATGAAACTCTGCCTGAAGAACAATCAAAGTTGGCATATCCTTCAATCCAGAAATACCACTACTAGGTCTGGATCCCAAAAAGATTATAAAAAAAAAGCAGAAAGGGACACACATGTGGAAAATATTTATCTTTTTGTGGTGATTAAGAATTGAGAATTGAGGAAATGCCTATCATTTGGGGAATGGCTGAACAAGTTGTGGCATGTGAATGTAATGGAATACTATTGTTCTATAAGAATGATGAGCAGATGGATTTCAGAAAACCTGGAATGACCTACAGGAAGTGATGCTTAGTGAAGTGAGCAGAAATCAGAAGAACATTGTACACAGCAACAGCCACATTGTGTGATGATTAACGAGGAGAGACTTAATTCTTCTCAGCCATACAATAATCAAAGAGAATTCCAAAGACTCATGATGGAAAATGCTAACCACATCCAGAAAAAGAACTATGGAGTCTGAATGAAGATTGAAGCATACTATTTTTCCTTTTGTTTATTTATTTGTTTTTCATGTTTTTTTTTCCTTTTGTTCTGATTCTTCTTTCACAACATAACTGCTGTGGAAATCTGTTTAACAAGATTGTACATGTATAACCTAAATCAGATTGTGTGCTTTCTGGGGGAGGAGGGAAAGAAGAGGAAGAAGAAATATTTGGAACTCAAAATTTTACAAAAATGAATGTTGAAAACTATCTTTACATGTAATTGCAAAAAATAAAAATATTATTATGGGAAAAAAAGAAAGCTAAAAAAAATTTCAAACACACTACCATCAGTCTTCTATTTTACAAGGCCCAGATAAGAACACATCATCACTTACAGTGCTTGTCACTACATATCTAATACTCCTAAGGAAGTAGAATGAGCTAATTAATACACCTAGAAGAAACTGAGTTCTTAAAAAAAATTGTTTGAAGTGGTGGGACTCAATACTTAGGTAATAGGTAGACAGCTCTAATTTTTGTTTTCACCAATGCTCTCTCAATATTTGATATGATCAGAGTCATACTTGGAATAGCGAAAGATAGAATTACAACTGAACCAATGTAAAATTGTGAGATTCCACTTATTCACTTTTCAGAGCCCAAAATGCCTAGTGCCCCAGCTGCCAAGGCTTTCTACTGTAGATCGTTACCTAAAATGACTAGAAGTTAGCATTTTTTTTTAAATCATAAATCCTGGCTCGTCCTGTATATTTGTTAATATTGTTCCTGTGGGGTGGCTAAATTAGCATCCATTTGTTAACATTTGGATGACCTATAAATGTTTCATCTCCTCCCAATATAGAACCTAAATGACTACAGGTACAATTGCTGCTAATAAACTAATTGGAGTCAATGTTTGCTGGGCTAATATTCTCTTTTTAAGGAGGTACTTCTAGTCAGCTGCCTTCTCATCTATGAATGGGTTCATCTCCTATTTCCAGATAAGGAAACTGAGGCTCAAAGAAAGAATAATTTATCTAGGATTACAAAGCTTATAATCAGAATCAGCAGTTGAAATGAACTTTCTTTTTTCCCATGTTCAATATAACTTTACACTAAACCCTGCTACCTCTCAAGAAATGAATTGTACAGGGTAAGAGGGTGTCTCTTAGATGTTATCTACATTTGTAGAGAGCATACCCATGACAATTAGATCAAGGATTCACTTAATTATTGCAGTGTGCTTTGCAGTGGCTTCTATAAAAATCATATTTTGATGGAAAATGCACATGACCTCTCTCTTTAGCATTCAGAATAAAATCATGTCTCCTTGTGTCCAAAGTTATCCTTGACACAAAACCATTACTTTTCTATTTTCCATTATTTTTGTCTCTGCTAGAGGCTATGTCTACTTTGTCATCAATCTCCAATAATACATTTTTCTAAGGCTATTATCAGAATCATTACCAGTGTTACAACTCCATTTAATTTTTTTTTTTAACATTCTATCTAGGCTTATGGTGGGGCTATGATAAGTTAAGATGGTGGCCTTAGTGCTCCAAGTTAACAGTATGAAGTAACTAAGTTTTGGAAACCTTGATCCTGCTACATCATGAGTTAATGCTTCTTTGTTTCATGACCAAGGACTTCATGTCAATAAGTATTTATTATACATTTATTATGTGGCAATGTAGCATGTAATAAGAGTTAGAAAATGAGTCCTAACCTTCCGTACACATGTGAATATACAGTCAACAAGTCACTTAACCTCTCTGTGACTACCTAAGAGAAATTTTAAATATCATGATAACTACTTTTGTGAGATGAGTGGGGATTCTAGATCTGTGATTCATTCATTTGAGGGATTCCTGAATGGAACTTCCTCCCACTAAAGAAAATGCAAACTGTCTAGAATTTAATCATATGATTATAGATCATAGATTTAGAATTGTGTGTCCTTGAGTCCAACATATCTCATTTTTCAGGTGAAGAATTGGAGGCTCAGTTATTAAATGATTTGCCTAAGGTGGCACAGTTAATATATGAGACAGTATTTGAAACCACTTCTTCCAGACTCAAACTACAGCCCTATCTCCACTATACCAGAGTGATCTTACTTGGTAACATTGATAGGTCAAGTAATGTGTCCTTTGTCACATTGTCAGTATGTGTCAAATAGATATGCATAGGAATAAGATCTAGCCCTGTGGTTTTATTAACACAAGGAAATTTCAGTTGAGGAAACTGTCTATCAATTCAAGTTTTCACCTTATTTAAAATGTATAATCTTTGAAAGTTGCCTAGGACACTGACAGTTTAAATGACTTGCTCATTTTTATTTTGAAGAGTTAATATGTATCAATGGAAGGTCTTCAACCCAGGAATTCATGACTCCAAATCTTTGCCAAGATAATATTCTGTGTTGTCAATTACAATTACAACAACAATTACAACAACAACAACAACAACAACAGCAACAACAACACAATATGCTTAAAAAGAACTTATTTAGATTTTACCTAATAGGAAAGGACTACTTTTTATTGTACCATTGCATGTATCATAGTGCCTAAAACAGTGTTTGGATGTACTAGTAACTTAGAATTCAACCCCCTCATGTCAGTCTGGAGGAAATTAACTTTCCCAAAGTAGTATAAATAATAAGTGACAGAGATGGAATCTGAACCCAAGTCCTCCGATATTCAATATACCTTCCACAGTACTGTACTTTATATGTGGCAGATATCTTAAGATCACATAAGACACCATATCCTGTCTTTTTACAAGATACATTTGCACAGAGAATTGAAGAGAGTCATATACACCTTGAGGCAAGTGGTAGAGCATCTTTGTTAATAGATTTTTTTTATGATGTGACTTAATTAACTTCCTTTTGTTAACAGTTGAATAACCTATAAGTGCTTCATCTCATCCCAACATAGAACCTAAAATAACAGAATACTGGTCTGAGTCAGATCTGCCTCAACATTGCCCATCCTTAACAATTCCAGTAGTATTAGTAGAATTGAATCCATTATAGATTGTTTGTCCAGAAAGCAAAGCAAATTTGCAAAAACAACATGGGAAAACCCACCTAGGAAATAATGTTCCATAAAATAAAATTAATTGAGGAATAAATTCACTACACATGAAACTGGCTATAAATGCACTATACCCAACTCTTGTAACAGTATGAATTGCTGACCAATTAAAATAACTATCAGTCTAAAGGTAGTCCATGGAATGCATATAGTAAATAAACGACTATCCTATCATTGAATTTATTTGTTTCTGTGTAAAAATAACTTGCCTGGATTTAGTACTAAGAGGGTACATTTGTTGGCTCTGAAGTTCAAATAAATGTATCATGCTTTAATTTGCTGTAGTTATTGCAGTTTTGTTTATGGTATGAAATATTAGAAAGCCAATGGTACAGAACCATAACATGAATTAGTAATACAGTAACATATAGACAACATATTTTAATACAGGCATTTATGGCTTAATAATAGCATTCCTGATAGGCTTTCTGTCAGAGGTAAAGTAGGCCTCAATATAATCAGAAGCTTACCTTTTTTTTTAGAAAAGCTTTGATAAATAATCTTCACTAGTGATTCTACATAAGGTTTGACTTCCTTTGAGACAAATTATTCAGGTACATGGTGACTTTACCAAAGAACACATTTGCATGATCTCTGAGTTTGCGGCTAGAGAACCACTAAATAATAATAAGGTAATAAAACCAGAGACAGGCAGCTGAGATTGCTCTGTAATTTGCACTACAATAGTCATTGAACCTAAGCTCTTCTTTCTGAATAATAATGCAAATGATTAAGAAGGTTTCAGGCTTTGTCTGTAAAACTTGAGTATCTTTACTTTGAGATGGCAAGACCATTGATTGAAAAATGTTCCTTAGCTTAGTGGAGCAGACATAATCAAAAGGGATCCTTACCCTATGACACAAATTGATGCCAGTGATGAAAATTGAAGCTGCAATTGGAAAGTTCACCTGGGCTCTTGAAAGCTTTAAACCAACTTGAACAAGTCCTGTTGAGCTCTATTGTCTTTGTGGATTGCTTTTAGTAACCAGAGGCAGAGTGGTCCAAAGCAAAGAGCACCAGCCATGGAGTTAGAGGAACTAGGTTCATATGCCCAGGTCTCTGACTCTACCCATTACACCTTGGTGAAGTCACTTTCTTGACTCTCAATATCCTCCTCTATAAAATGATAGGATTTGATCAGATAAATTCTAGGTCCCTTCCAACTCTAGAAATATGACCCCATATACTTGTCCTCTCTGAATGATTTGTCCTATTAAGAACATCTGAGGTCAATTTAAGTTGGTGATGGAGTATTTTTCCAGAGTGAAAATCAATTAAATATATTTCATGTTCAAATAATTTCTTACTATTAGAAGACACTCCAAACACATTTTACTCCCATAATGATATTATATTTTATTTTGCATTGTGCTTGTTTATGCATATATCCTATCTCTCTAAGTTTTGGAATATCTTAAATATTTCTTCATGTGCCAGAGTCTCTGTACATAATAGGCAATAGATGATAATAATAAATGTTGATGATAGCTATCATTTATATAGAGAAAAGGTTGATTATTTTTGTCCATGTGTCCCAGTATCTCTGCACATAATAGGTCATGAATAACAACAACAACAACAATCACAACAACAATGTCTTGCATTTATATAATGCTTTAAGGTATATAAACATCTTTACATGCATTATTTCATTTGATCACTAAAACAACCCTGTGAATTAAGTGTCATTATTATATCCATTTTACAGATAAGGATGCTGGTGCTGAGAGAATTTAAGTGACTTTCCCAGGGCCCCACAATTAGTAACTGGCTAAAGCAGAATTCAAACTCAGGTCTTCTTCCCTGCAAGCCCAACTGTCAGTATGTCAGCTAGCTGCTTCTGGTGCCTGTTTAATGAAGTGTAGTATTGAGCCACAACACTTTATTTTATAGTTTGAAAAAAAAAATAGGTGTAGGTAAAAGATCACATAAAAAAGACCAAAGGAGTTTGAATGGACAAAAATTTCAGTGTAAGTCAGCAGCAGAACATGAACCTTGACTTAGTCAATGAAAAAGCATTTATTAAGCACTTACTATGTGTCAGAAACTATGCTAAGTGTTGTGGATACAAAAGGCTGTAAACAGAAAAGTCCCTGTAAAAGATTATATTATATAAGAGGAGAGGGGATAACATAAAAGTAACTAAATACAAACAGTATCATAGAACATCAGTCAACCAATCAATCAGTAAATTCTTATTAAGCACCTATCACGTGTCAGCTACTGTGTTAAGCACTGGGGATTCCAAAAGAGGCAAAAGATAGTCCCTGCCCTCAAGGAGTACACAATCTAATGTGGAGAGGAGAGACAATATACCAACAAGTATATACAGACCAGCTATATATAAGACAAATAAGAAATGATTGAGAGAGGAAAGCCACTAGAGTTAAGGGGGGTTGGGAAAAACTTGCTGTTAAATATGGGGTCTTAGTTGGGACTTAAAGCAAGCTAGGGAAGTAAGTAGGTAGAGTTGAGAGAGTACATAATGTCTAGAGCCAAGAGATCTAGTGTCATGCTTCATGAAAAACATAGAAGTCTAGTGTGACTGGATCAAAGACTACTTCTACTTCCACTACTACTACCACCACCACCACCCACCACCACCGCTGCCATCATCACCATTACCACTACTACTATTACTTCTATCTCTTACTTTAATAATGTTGTACATATTTCACACACGAATCCAATATGAACTCTGTCCTTGGCCATATTATCATTACTTTCTTTGGACCACACTTTAAAAACTGTTAGTCTAGACTATTTCAACAGTCTGCTAATTGGTTTCCTTGCTTCCAGTTTTTTAGCTGCCAAAATAGTATACTAGACACTAAGTCTTGCAAAGTGAGTCCCCTACTCAACAGTGTTCTGCTTTTCTAATGTATGAGACAATGAAATATAGGCTATACTTGTAGTCAGTTGTCCTTAATTTATATCCTGACTATCCATTGACTGTGTAATCATGAGCAAGTCACTTAACCTCTCTGGGCCTTAGTTTACTCATTTTAAAAATGAAAGTATTAGCCTCAATGACCTCTAAAAGCCCTTCCAACTCTAAATCTGTAAGCCTCTTTTTTAAAAGGCTTATGCTAGGGATTTTACAGCTGTACTTTGAGACAACTAACGAGTTTGCATGACATATCGTTTGCTCAAACTTATTGAAAGGCATAAAGCATTGTGGTGTAAAAAGGCTTTCTTTATGTCCTGAAAAACAGCACTGGGAAATTCTGTATAACTGCCAGAGTAAATTTCAGTGTGGAAGTTAATGGATGACTAGGCTGATACTGTGGATGAGGCTTATTTGTAAGGCCATTTGACAAGCAGTGGTTCTCTGCCAATAAGCCCTTTTCTGGGTTGAATGGGAAAAAGTATCCAGAAGATGACAATTACTTGAGCCTCTGAATAAATCATTTTTGTGAACTGCAGTAGCATATACAAGAGTCCATTGCATATGTCAAGGTCTTTGGTATTATTATTCATTGATGTTGTAATTGCTACTTGGTTTTGGAATACCTGTGCAAAACTCACATGGGCTTTCAATGCATTTGATCCAACCTGCTGTGTTATGATACAGAAACATACAGATTCAAGCAGAGAGAAGGAAAAGAAAAGTAGAAATAAAGTTGTATAAGCGAAACATCAGCTACCTTATCCTTTCACCCCCTCCCCAATCAGAAGTAGTTCATCACCACTATGAGTAATTTGAAGGGCAACACAAGACTTAACAGGTGGTAGGGAGAGATTATTTTCCTCAATGATGTAAAATCCATCTTCAAGGAGGGAGTGGGAAGGGGTGGAGTCAAGATGGCAGAGAGAAACCAGGAAGTTGCCTGAACTCTCCCCAATTTTCTTCAGAAACAACATTAAATCAAGCCTCTAAACAGATTGTGGAGTGACAGAATCCACAAAAAGATGGAGTAAAACAATTTTCCAGTCCAAGATAACTTAGAAGGACTTCAGGAAAGGTCTATCTTAATTGGATAAGTGCTCAGGTAAGCCAGCAGGAGGCTCTTAGCCATAGCACACATCATCAACAAAGACCCTGTGGTCCAGGCTCAGCAGGACAGTGGCACAGAAGGGCAGATGTGAAGACTCTAGCCCCAGCATAGCAGGCAAACATAGCCTAAGAGGCCAGTGCACAACAGGCCTGACTAGACAGAGACACTCTAGTGCAGTGGGCAAGCTGCTAGCCCAAGACATCCTAGTACAGAGAGTCAACGACCAGACTCCTGGCTCCCAGTGCAAGAAAGTACCTCCGTACCCCAGAATCAGAGTTCAACTTAAAAAAAAAAAGAGCAAAGAAAACAAAAAGAGCTCTGAGCATCAAACGCTACTATGGCAACAGGGAACATAAAAACACAAACTCAGAGGAGGAGAACAATGTGAAAATACCTACATGTGAAGCCTCAATGGGAAATATGAATTGGACTTAAGCCCCAAAAGTCCTTTTTAGAAGAGTTCAAAAAGTATTTTAAAAATCAAGTAAGAGAGGGAGAAGAAAAAAAAAGGAAAATAAATGAGAGTTATGCAAGAGAATTATGAAAAAAAGAGTCAACAGCTTGGAAAAAAGAAGCACAAATATTGAATGACGAAAACAACTTTAAAAAAATAAAATTGCACAAATGGGAAAAAATCCACTGAAGAAAACAAGAACTTTAAAAGTAGAGTTGGGAGGCAGCTAGGTGGCACAGAAGATAGAGCACCGGCCCTGAAGTCAGGAAGGACCTGAGTTCAAATCCAGCCTCAGACCACATGCTTGACACTTACTAGCTGTATGACCCTGGGCAAGTCACTTAATCCCAATTGCCAAAAAAAAAAGGAGAGTTGGCCAAATGAAAAAGGAAGTACAAAAGTTAACTGAAGAAAATAATTCATTAAAAATTAGGATCAGGCAAATGGAAACTAATGACTCTATGAGACATCAAGAATCAGTAAAAACAAAATCAAAAGAAAAAAAATAGAAGAAAATGTAAAATATCTCACTGGAAAACAACGAGAAAGAAGTTGGAGAGCTACACAAAGCTTTGTGTAGAAGAGAATCTTTGAGTTGAATCTTGAAGGAAAAAAAAAGATTCCATGAGACAGAGATGAGGAGAGAGCTGTTTTTCTTAGTTTCCACTTTAAAAACTCTCAAAACTTCAGATCAATGATTCGATGATCCTATTTTCAGATATTTACCAGTCTTTATATATATATATATGTACACACACACACACACACACACACACACAAATACCTATATGCATACACAACAGGTATATAAGTATGTATGAACATCTACACATATATACATATAGTTGTGCATGTACATATGTATATATATATGTATATATTTATAATGTATGCATGTGTGTATATATCCACGTGATAGATCTTCTAGATACCGCCCAAACACTTGTCTTTTTTTTTTCTTTTCTTTTCTCTTTCCTGACAAACAGTATTGTCAACATTTGCTGCTTTCATTTTCTATTTGTGTTTTCTGTTCTTGGTCCTATTTAATCAGTCTTCCTCCTTCACAGCTCTATTGAATCTGAAGGTTTTTAATGATTTCCTAATCACTGACTCTTCATCCTACTTAAATTCTTTGTGACATTTGTCACTGTTAATCACTTAAAAAATACTTTGTTCTTTAAACCTTCTCTGTTCTTCCCTTATTTTCTCTAGTTCTGCATTACCCTACTTCTCTAATTATAGCTCTGATGATTCACTCACTGCCTCAACTAATTGTCTCTCTTCTTTCTCCCAATTCTCCAAATAAGATCCTTTTGCTTTCCCTTTTCACTCTCTCTATGTATATACACCCTCCAGCAGAGACTTATCCACTCCCATAGAATTCCACTATTATCTCTGTGCATTACTTTAAAATTTATATAGAAAGTAACCAACTTTCCATATAAAGGAGTTGTTACTCTTTGTGATTTCTTTCTTTCTTTTATTTTGTTAGATGTACTATCATTATGAAATTTTGGAGTCTTTCCTGTCATCTTATTATCATAGAAGCTCAAAGCTGAAATAAGCTTTAGAAAGAGGTCACCTATATCTGACTTATGCTTCATTGAGTGGAATATGCTCTACAACAATCCTAAGAGATCATCCAGTTTTCATTTGAAGAGCTCCAGTGATTAAGAACTCATTACCTCTGGAAGTAATACATTCTGTTTTTGTATAGGCTGAACTCTGAGGCTTAGCAAGTTTTTTTGTCATATCAGGATCACATCAGCCCCAGTATCTTCTATCCATTGATCTTATCTGTGTCTTCTGCAGCAAAGTAAAACAAGACAATAGTCTCTTCTCTTCCATCCCACTTGCCACCCTCTAAATCAGCTCATAATTTACAAATTCTTTCTAGTATTCTCACAAAAATATACTTACACATCTTTCCACCTCTAGTGTATTTTTCCCACTTCTTTCCAATTCATTTTATATTAATATTAGTAATCTGTTGCTGAAAAACTTTCAGCAATTTTCTTTCAATGGCCCTTAGCCTCCCACTTACCTGGTAACCAAGGTAAGGTCTTATGGACTTGAAGTTCTGATTGGTGAGCGGTTTTCTATATCTAGACTGTTTCATGCCCAGGATTGCTTTGAAGCCATTCTTTCTATCTCTCACCATGAGTTCAATAATCAATCAAGCTACCATTCTTGAAAAGGACTAATCAATTAATTTTCTTATTGTTTTACTCATTATTCCTGTGGCTTCCAAGAAATCACCCCATTAACCCCCTATATCTATCTTCTTCCTCTACTGGAATTTAAAGACCTTGTGGGTAAAGACTATCATACTTTGTGTTTTTGTATCCTCAAAGCTCTGTATTATGCCTCACATATAGTAAAGGCTTAATGTGCTCTTTAAAATGTATGTATTCATTTAAATAAACCATAAAATCTTCACTTTGCAAAATCCTGCAAAATTTAGCTCCAACTTGTTATCTCCCAGTATATTTTTATGCAGTACATTTGGCTCCAAAGAAACTAACCCTTGAGGAATTCCCAAAATGTGTCTTGCATTGTCTTGATCTTTGTACCTTCTCTCATAGTTCTTTCTGGAATTCTCTCACGTAAATGTCACCAACTTTAAAAATCATTACCCAATTAGCTTAACTGGTATTCCTCTAAACTCCTATAGCATTTTGTAGGTGATATGAACCTGACACATCCCATATTACTTTGGATTGTAGTCATTTGTGTGAATATTTTACTTCCTGTACTAAATGTTAAATTCCTAAAGGACAAACACACTGTATTTTACAAATGTTTATCCACCACATTGGCTCAATAAATATGTAAAGAATGAATGAATGAATGAATGAATGAATGAATGAATGAATGAATGAACTTAGAAGAAGTAACAGGCACCATAAAATTAAATGGCAAATTGAAAATGTTAGTAGGACAATATCCACAGTGATTATTGAAATATTTTTTGCAATAGATTCAGCTCTTACAATTAGCAGGTTCAACTTTTTAAAGTCAATGTATTTGCCAGTTATTCAATGATTTTGTGTTTCTGAAGGAAATAGCCCACAGAGCAAACACACATACACACACACACACACACAGCCTCGCAATCACAAAAAAGGTCTAAACACAATTTTATCATAATATACTATCTATCTACTCAGCAAATAAGATTTATTGGATGTTTTGTGGATCTTTCTTTCCTCAGTTTTCTAATTTACTGCAGCAGTCTTTTTCCTCAAAGATTTTCAAGGATGATAGATGGCTTTCTTTTTTACTTCCATACCCAATCTCTTGTGAATTATTCCTGCTCAGTAAACTTCACTAAAATGCAACATTGGCAATGTTGGAATGTCTAAACGATAGTGTACATGTGCCTATGGTTTCTCACCTTTTCACTTTCATACCTGCTTTATACACTTACAATTTGATTTATAAATTGATGGGCCCAATTCTTTCCTTTCTTAGAAGGTGTCTTTGGAATCTTTATAAACTCTTATATCTATCAGAAGGCATCACTTCATCAGCAGCTATTTAGAGAATCTCTTGTTATAGGATTATAAGATGTTATAAAACTGAATGGTCCTTAGAGATCATCTAGTCCAATTACTTAAAGTTAAAGACTTTCTAGTCTTTAACTGAGGGCCTAAGAGGTTGAATGACTTTACTCTTCCATCTATAGCCTATACATTTCTTAAATAGTAGGCCTGGGTTTCATTAGGCAATACAACTATTCTGAAGGATTAACAAAATTATAGGACTTCATTATTGAAGATTCTGTTTTGCCATGTGTTGTTAAAACTCTAGATTGATACTGATGAAAATATTTAAGAATAAGCTTGTGCTTCTAGAAAAGTCTTATAAGATGAGATAGAATCCATATAAACTCTACGTAATCAAAACTTATTCTACAACTTGAGGAGTTTTAAAATCTTGCTGATATGGATATCCCATTCCTTGGTGATGACTGCCTGTGACTTCCCCATGTTTTTTCATCCTGTTTGACTCTAGTTCATATTCTCTCAAGATGCTTCATAGGGGACCCACACAACATGCTTAGAACTCTCCTCTAAGCCTTTTAACATTACATGTGCACTAGCACTTGGGATGTCTATCTTTTGTCTCTTATTCTGGTAGGCCCACCTCCTTGTCTAATCAAACATTTCCTGGATGATATATTTTATGCTATTGCTTGTGGCAAGCCATCAGGGTTAATATTTTGTAGCTTATTCATTTCTACCCTTACCCTCTGGGTTATTCACAGTTTTTATTCATAATTTATAATGCTCCATGATTTACAGTCATATGGAGTCATCAGAAGAATATTGATACATAAAGTATGGAGTTTTGCTTCAGAAGTACAATCCAGTCTGCAATCTTCCTTCTATTCAATTCTGACCTCCTCACTCATTGCTCATCCATGGTATCTGCTCAAGAGTCTATTTATCTGTCTATCCATCCATCCATCCATCCATCCATCTATCTATCATCTATCTATCTATCTATCTATCTATCTATCTATCTGTCTATCTATCTATCTATCTATCTATCTATCTATCTATCTATCTATCTATCTATCT